>NW_027505705.1:0-139866 GCF_021521415.1 Bidens hawaiensis | reverse complement strand
AACCCGATCTATTTACTTTTTAAGTCGTTAGTAATAATTAATTTTGTACTTTTAATTCTAGTTCGTGACGTTCAATTGCTTCGGTTTCATTTACGCATTTTTGGTTTTATTTCAAGTTTGTCTTCAACTTCAAGGTGAGTTTCTCACACCCCCTTTTTACCTTTTTTTACTATTTTAGGGGTAGCATATATATCCTATCAACAATTCAATTTCTTTTATTTATTATTTACAAACTACAATTCATTACATGGACTTGTGTGTTTACTTGTTACTTGCTCAAATATTACGTGCATGGATTTCTTCGATAAGTATGATCATTGCACTCAGGACCATTGTTTCTAGTAGAAAAGGGACTCCGATCTGAGTACGTTGGTGCACAATCCCAACTGTAAAAGACCTTCATTTTTCTTTACACTCAGGACCTTTGATTCTAGTGTAAAGAACCCTTATGTGTTTTTCACAAGTTTTCATGGAATTGTATGGTTTTTACGTATTACTTAAACTGTGTGAACTCACCAACTATTAAGTTAGTTGACATTATTTTATATATATGCTACAGGTACTGTCATTAGAGGATGAAACGGACGAAGTCACTAGAAGATATGTTATTTCAATAATAAATAAATAAGACATGTGTTTTATTGTTTTCCTTGGTATTTGTTTTATTGAATTTGGGATTTGAATGAATTAATGATATTATTGTCACTTAATAGTGTCACATGTGTTTTGGGCAATCTGTACGTCACACCCGGGCGTATTCCGCTTTAGCCGGGGTGTTACAGTCAGTACGCTCATTTTCTCCATCTTGTTTCTTTTTCAATATTTTCCAACTATTTTTATTAGTAAATAATTGAAAGGTGGAGAATGATGAAGAATGGTGTATTTCCTTGGTTGAAGGATGATGTTGAATGATAAGGGAAAGCTGACGTGACTAGTGAGAAGAATTGTGTAAGGGGTACACCCCTTAGCCTTAGCGCGTGGTAAGTCACCTCATACTATGAAGATGAACGTCTTTGTGGGTCGGTTATTATAATTATATTTTATACATTTGAACATGTAATAAGTAGATAAAAGATCCAATACAACAATCTCTTATCGTACATTACGTATGCGACACCCCTACATCCTTGATTTCAAAAAACATGTGATGGCAATATTGTAAATTCTTTCAATTTGTTTCCATCCCAATTAACCACGATCATTCAACCATCGTCACTTACTCCATTGCAGACTTCAATTCAATTGAATTGAAAAATTGATATAAGTCTAAATACATTCCAGATTTGTTCATATGATGACATCGATGATTAAATCGATGGTCGATTTATGATTTCTTGATGATTATGAGATTATATGAAGTGATTTCAGCGGTCAATTTCATGTTACAGATAATTTAAGTTCATATCCGAGCTTCTGAACGTTTAAAGATTTGTTTAGAATGTTTACAGTTTTTCATCTGAGTGTTCAGATTTTGTTATGAACTTCTAAACTTTTGTTCTGAAGTTCTTGGATTTTTGTTTTGAAGTTCTAAACTTTTTGTTCTGAACTTCTAAACTTTTTGCTATGAAGTTGTTGGATTTTTGTTCTGAACTTCTAAACTTGAACGTTTAAAGGTGTTTGTTTTGGTCAAAGTGTTTAAATGTACATAGTGTCATCAGTTTTGTTCAGAACGTTTAAACGTAATATTTTAAACCATAATCAGAGCTCAATTGAGTGTATTATTCTGCAATTTTATAATCGATTGATGTATCTAAATCCTTCTACACATCATTTCGATTGATTAAATCATCATTTTTGATCAATTTTGAAGATTCTTGATGTTCAGTGACGTTCTATTTCGATTTGGTTTTTGATTTTAGAGATTTCAAACTTTAAGCTCTGATTAGGGTTTAGAAATTGGATAAGATGGAGCGAAGAGTTCAGAATTTGGATCAGAATAGATTTGCAATTGATGAATTTGATCATGAACTAGTTTGGGTTAGTTACGAAACTGACACCGCGTGTTTTGTAATCCAACGCTTTGGACGGTCGCTCACTTAATGTATGATAAGCCATTATTGTACAATAATTCATCCCGTAATATGTAATCTAACTTATTTATACTATTTGAAAAATTAATATTTAATGTAATTTATTTTTAAGGTGTGTGAATTTGATGTAGTTAATGACTTGTTATAACATCATTCACACTTTGGTAGGGTGGTAAGGTGGTTAAGGTGTAAAATAGAATGGCAAGGTTTCAATCTCTGTATAATGTAACATTTAGTCGTTAAAAATATTACTCCCTCTGTCTCATTAAAAGTGTCATGGCTTGAAAAACACAAAGTTCAAGGTAGATTGAATAATTACTTTTTTTGATTACCAAATGACAATAATGCCCTTGAAAATTGGGTACATTAATATTGTTTATTCATGTTTAGTTGTGTGTGTTCAAGGATAAACTTGAAAATTGGCTAATAAATTTTAAAAGTGGATATTTGTAATGTGACAAATAAAAAAGGAAATGCAGAAACTTTTAATGGGACGGAGGGAGTACTTCTCATAACTTCTTGTTAATTCGTATAACCTTAACTAACTCACTAACATATGTCAAGGCTCATTAAGACACAAGATTGTTATCTAGCCATACATATGTATATAACAACAATAACAACCATACCTAGTAAAATCTCACTTATAACAAAGTTATAAATAGGATCCCAAGAGGGTATGATGTAGGCAAACCATACCTCTATCCCAAATGACAGAGATACTTCCAAAGAGACCCTGACTCAAAAAAACATATGTATAAGACAATATAAAAGGAAAACAAAATTCAACACTAAACATCTAAACATCGGAGAAAACAACAAATACAATATATTAATAATAATAATAATAATAATAATAAATAAATAAATAATAAATGGTGATAATAGTAATAAATAATAAAGGTATATATACCATAATTATGTAAAAAAAATATATATATTAAAAATATTTTATCGTTTAGCACTAAAAAAGTAGGTAGACAACTAGGAACTTGAAGAACTATTAGTATATGAAAAGAAAATATCATAGTGCCACGTGACAAAAGAAGGTAAAAAGAAACTCTTAAGATATTTCTAACCTAAAGACTATAAGTTTATTTCTAAAAGTTCTTAACCTTAATTTAACGTCTCCAAGAATTCCGATTCTCAACCATGTCCTTAGAGAGGTGTTGGTCTATCAAATCCTGCTTAATTTCTCTTCCTAAGTCAATTTGGGTCGGCCTCTACCCCTCGTTCCCTCTATAGTAATGTTTCTACATATCTAACAGGATCCGTTGTCTTTCTTCTCTTCACATGTCCAAACCATCTCAATCTGCCCTCGTTTATCTTATCTAATATGCTAGTCAACCCTAATCTTTCCCGAAAATCGTTGTTTCTTATTCGGTATAACCTTGTGTGCCATACATCCACTTTATCATTCTCATCTCAACGACCTCCACTATGTGCATATGTGCCTTCTTAATGGCCCAACAATATGTTCTATATAGCAATGCAGATCTAACTGCGACCCTATAAAATTTTCTCTTTAGTTTAGTTGGGAATCTCTTGTTGCACAAAGCACTTGTAGCTGCTCTCCATGTGCATCAGGATGCCTGGACGCGGTGGGTCGTGCCACTATCTAATTCTCCACCGCTCTAGACAAACGATCCTCCTTGTCGTTTACCATACCAAAGTCACGATGTAGATACTCAGTCTTAGAGCGACTAATCTTTTAACATTTCCTCTCTAAAGTTGCTCGCTAATCCTCTAGTCTCATGTTTAGATCTAGTTTTATCTCGGAAACTAATGCAATATCATCTACGGACATCATGAACCACGGTACTGTCTCCTAAATAGACTTTGACAACTCGTCTAAGACTACTGCAAAGATAAACGAGCTCAACGCTGACCCTGATGAAGGCCTACCTCCGTGGGGAAGAAGACAGTATCCCCAACAGGCGCACGAACGCTTGTTGTCTCCAAACATACAAATTATCTCTTTATACTTCTCTAGGACCCCTCTACTCTCAAGGAAATCCCAAATCACTTGACGTGGCGCACTGTCGTACGCCTTTTCTAGGTCAATGAACAAGTCGGTTCAAAATAACTTGTTATAATCTATTATGGGCTTGTATAGAGTATTCACACACAATAATTAATAGGCCAAAATTGGCTTGTTGTAACGTGAGGCAAGTTTGTTTAATTAAACTGTATTAATGTCTATTATGGTCGAAAAACAAAACAAAAATAGATATCCGCCGACAATTATTAATAGATTTAAGAACACCGCTAAACTTGTTAATCTCTCTCGTCGGTGACTATGGTGATAAATGATACTATTAATTATTAACATAATATATAAAAATTGTTACTATTCGTTTACTATTTGTTAACATAATATATAACATTATAATATTAATTAATAAATATTACAGTTTTTATCAAATTGAAACGAAAAATGGTTAAAAAAAGATTTATGAATTGATAATGTGCCCTCACCTAGATGGGGTTTAACATAGAAGTACGACTCCGTTAATCAATTGAACTGAAATTGTTACAATATGAAACTTTAATGACTCAATTGTTAAAAGTTTGTCAATTAGATTAAAATGTTAATAATAACAAACCACAAGGACCAAAATAGAAGTTCTCTCGATTAATAATTGTAGTAGTTATGATTATAGTTATTAATATTATAAGAATAATATTTGCCATTATTGATGACATTTTCGTGTGTTATTTTTCCATGCTTCAAGGTCAAACAAAACAAGAAGCATGCTTGTCACAAACTCATAATCAAGCTCGACTAAACTTCAAACAACCTAAATACAACACAACTTTAGTCCATTATGAAATCAAGGAACAAAACAATGATATCAACACTCTCTAATACTAAAATTAGATTAGACCATCAACTATGATTATCTGTAAACAAAGAACACTAATAATCGGCTATATCTCATAACTGAGAACCCTACTTTTGGGATAGAATATGTTTTTAAAGAGTGAGACGATGCGAATGATTATCGGGTAAAAACAATCTGTGCTTTTAACACTCTTTTTATGTTATCAATAACAAACATGTGGCCTTGGGCCTTGACTTTCATGAGTTTCCATCCAACCCATCAGACTTCAGTCTGTAATTCATAAGCAAACCACCTTGCAGCATCGACTTCAAGCCCAATAGCTCTGGATGACCAGCCCAAAACATATGTGTGACATTCGCCATTTTCAATTGTATATGAATTCATATTTTTATTTGTATATTCAGGTCCATTTTTATTAATAAAATAATGGAATCATGTTTTATTTTATTTTATGTTATCTCGTCTTGATGTTATAGTATCAATACCATGCCTTAACTCGCTTAATTCTTGCTCAAAATCGCATTTTGGGATGTCTAGGGGCTAAAAATGTGAAAAAAAAGTTAAAAATCTGGCTAAAGTCCACCCGTAGCGCGTTGCGACGGGGAGACTTCAAGCCCGTTGCGGTGCGTGACGGGGCTTTGAACCAACAAAAATCGTTTTTTGTTCGTTTTCGATCGTTTAACCATCCAAACTCGTTTATAACCCGTCCAAACCAACCATGACCCGACCTATAATAATTTTACAAACCTCTAACTTATTTTTATCTCTGGTTATTTATTTAAGTTCATAATCTTTTGATTTAAAATTTTAAACTCCCAACTATCTTACATGAAGGCTCATTGATGGAGCTTGTTCTTCTTGTCTCTAAACCCTAATATCTCCCCTGTAAATACCCATTCCCCTTCATCCTTATTCTCTTGCTCATCTTCTTCTACTCTCCAAACTATTTATATTGCAAGTTGTTCTAGCTAATTTTGCTTAAGTTTGACTTTAAAAGTCAACATAACCGAATCTTGCTTTTCAATCCGTTTCTGGTAAATACTTTTGATGTTTCTCTAATTTTGCTTAAGTTTGACTTTAAAAGTTAACATAACCGAATCTTGCTTTTTAATCCATTTCTGGTAAATACTTTTGATGTTTCTCTGTTGTTCTAAGCTATTTTATATTAATGGAACCATTCCCCTTCTTCAAACCTCATTTGGTTAAGGGTTTTGGCATCCAAATACACATTTTTGCATTATAAGGCTATTTTGTTTATTTCAGGATTTTCACTTGTATAATCTTTCTATTTTGTTTAAGTTCTGTATTTTTAAGATTACATATTATTTCTATTGTTTTGGGTATGTGGCAACCATCCTTAGTCATACCGAGTCACGGACCGAGCCGAAACCCAACACTCATTTAAAACACTTTAATTAACATTTAAGCAATCAAGTTGCATGTTAAAGCTAGGATCCGAGTTTTACTCTTTCTCCACACTTACTTTATTATATTGGAAGTATTGGAACCGAGCTTGGTCATGTACCAAGCCTTGGACCAATAAACCAAAAAATCCGAATATTAACAGAAAACCTCGCTTAACCTCAAGAGTTGGTGTTTAAGCGAGCGAAACATATTTTTCTTATAAGTTTCTGTCCCATTCCATATTATTCATATTTCTTATGATTTTGGCATGTTGGAACCAAACTTGGTCCTGTGCCAAGTTCGGGACGGCTAGAACCGAACACTCGTTAAAGCTAAGATTTAGGGTTTTTCTTAATAAAACACCCAAATTTGTTTGGCTTCTATATTATTTAAGATATTTAATCTATTTCACATTATGTACTTGTTGGACCCAAAATTGATACAATATCAAGCTCCGGGCTGATCTAAATTGAACACTCGCTTAAACCCGAGTTTGGGATTTTAATTGATAAACCTCCCAAACTTGTTTACGTTATTGATTTTTATGAACTAATTCATATATTTTATTGTTAAGGAAGTCGGGTTCGAATTTCAATTTCTGAACCGACTAAACCGAACTGTAACATCCTACTTTTGATAATAATAAATAAAAGAATTTCGTTTACTTAATGGTGAATTATTATTTACCTAAGATAAATAAAAAGAATAGACTGTGGGCTTGGACAATAAAATATGGAATAAGGGGTGGTGATGGGCCTTAGGTCCATGGGCTTAAGGGTATATAAACACCCTTAAACCTCCCTAAAACCCGCATTTCAATAATCCAGCCTCCACCACACTCAAAAACACACACAAAGCTCTCTCATCATTTCGGACCTAGATCCGAGCTGAAAAAAGGTTGGAGTTCGTGTTCAAAGCATCAACAAACAACAAGAAACACGTCTAGATTCACGTGATTGAACCTAAAGCCGAAGCTAGAAGTGAACCAAAAAGGTACGCTTTATGATAAATGTTAAGTTTTTGAGGTTGGTTTGCCTTAGGATTTGATACTAAGACAAATCAGGCCTTATTATGTAAGAAAAATGTAAACTTGAACGTAAACATGGTGTTTGGAATGAAACGGGGTAAATGAGTGGCGTTTGGACCGTGTTAGAGTGAGAAAAATGAAGTTGTTATGGACCGAGACACGTTTTATCATTTAAAACGGGCATAGCGGGTTGCAAGGATGTGATTAGGAAGAAAAGACATGAAAAACCATGTATGAATCGAGTTCAGGAAAAACTCGATTCGTTTGTAAATAAAACTAGTCGAATCGAATGGAAACGAATCGAATCGAATTCAAACTCGATTCAATTGGAATTTCATACTCGATTCGATTGGTTTGAAACTCCATTCGATTGGTTTGAAACTCGATTCGAATGGCTTGAAAACTCGATTCGAATGATTTAAAAACTCGATTAGAATGGTTTAAACTTCAATTTTCTGATGAGGTTTTGAGTAAAGGTTTATTAATGAAAATAAAACTTTTCCAAGCTGACCTGCTAGCTCGACTGCAGCCAGGGGCTCTGCTCCTTTGACCCTACTATGGGCCATCGCTAGGGGTTTCACCAACCTATAAGAATGATATAAGTTAAAGGTAGTCATTGATACTTATAATTATTACATAGTTAGCTGTGCACAGCTAATCAGAGGTATTACAGTTAACTATGAGAGGCACAGGATATAGGTGAGTTTCTAGCCTCATTTTCTTGTTATGTTTTCGGGGCTGTGTGCATACTCGATGTGATTAGTTAATACATTTACCTTAAGTGGTAAGTGTATGATATGTGAATGTTCTATGAATGACGTATGAATGATATATGAATGATATAGAAAAGGTTAAGAGTATGTATGAAAGTATATGAATATAAATATAAAGAAAGGTATGTATGGTTGTATGGTAAGAGGGTGGCAGACCCTAATAATATATGTGAAAGGATGGTGGTAAACCCTAATAATATTTGTGAAAGGAGGGTGGCAGACCCTACTAATATATGTGAGGTTATAGGGCGAAAGGCTTTTTAAAATGTATAAGTATGTATGCAAAGTAAGATAAAACATGAAAGTATGAAAGAACGAAAGTATGAAAGCGAGAATGAAGGTATATACTTACGTATGTACAAAAGAAAGTAAAGCAGGTTAAGTATGTATGTGTGAACGTAATGTATGTTGCCTAATTAACTAGAACTCACACAGTGTAGCTGACTTTTAGTATGCACACATCTAAATAGGTTAAAGAAGCTAGCTTGAGGATGACACATGGTATGGACTGAACGGCTGGCATCTAGAGAAGGAAGACATGATGTTTTACTTTTATGTTTTATGTCGAGAAAATTTGTGATGTCTTAAGGCAAGTATTCTATGGTTTATAAGAAATGGTTGACCTTTAATATTTCCGCGAAAAGTTTTAATTCACTATGATATTTAGAACTGTGTTTATGAGTAAATCCAACGCTAAAGTAGAGCACCGGAACCGGGGCCTTACATGAACAATTCGTTTAAATCGAATTTTGATGCTTACATTAGTGGGATCATGCACACATGCATTAAACCAATTCCCCTGTGTAAAACTCAACAAAAGTTGAGTAAAACTAGGGGTGCAAACGAGCCGAGCCGAGCCCGAGCTCGACCAAGCTCGAGCTCGGCTCATTTAACTTACACAGAGCTCGAGCTCGAGCTCGGCTCATTTCGAGCTCTATTTTCAAAGCTCAAGCTCGGCTCGTAAGTAGATTTTCAAGCTCGAGCTCGGCTCGGGCTCGGCTCGTTTACCATTTATTAGTTATTTTTTAAATAATATAATTATTTTTATATATTATTTTCTATTATATTTTATGTATAAATAATATATATTATTTAGTTATTTTTATTTATTTTTTATAACATTATATATATATATATATAAATAATTATTAAATATATATTTTAAAAAATTATATAAATGGCAGGCTCGTTTAGGTTCGCGAGCTGGCTCGAGCTCGATAAGTGAAGCTCGGGCTCGGGCTCGTTTATTTAACGAGCTTACTTTTAGGCTTGAGCTCAGGCTCGGGCTCGATTAAGCTCGGCTCGTTCGAGCTTTTTAACGAGCCGACCCCGAGTAGCTCGCTAGCAGCTCGACACGTTTGCACCCCTAAGTAAAACTAAAACATCAAGCCCGATTTCACTTAATCTTATCATACTGTCACTTAACCAATTATTTAATGTTTCAAAATGCATAACTTAAATCCCGAAAACGCAAGTTTTATTTTTTTACTCTATTTTTATTTATGTTTTACTCCTCAAATACTTGAAATTAACTTCAAGCACTTGCATAATAGGACACGTGACGTGTGTGAATATATATATTAAAATTTAAGTAAAAGTTCCACACAAATCGGGTTTTAAAATAGGTTTTCATCTACAACTAAACCACACACGAAAGGCAAGTGTACCTATCGTTTGTAATAAAGTGTCGGTATGAACCAAGTATCAATCCATGGACACAACAAATTTCTAGTACTAAATCTTTGTAAATGACTAACCGAACAAGTAAATCTTAAGTTGAATTTTAATTAACTAAATTTGCATACAATGAAAATAAGCAAGTAAAAACACAAGAATATAATCAATCCAACAAACCACCTAGACATGAATCCACTCTACTAATATGATAAAATAGCAATAATATGGTAAAAAATCATGAATCTAAACATAAATACTAGATTACAATAAAGCAACCTAATACTAGCAAATAATCATCATGATGGGTTTTCAATCAAGAGATAAACATAGACTAACTTGTTTGTCAAAACAACAAAGTCTCATAATCAAAGGAAAGCTAGCATGAATAACATTCTAACCACCTAAGATTACACTAAAGTAGCCAAATTTATGAAATTAATATAAACTTATGAAACTTTAACTAGCAAGTCATCACCAAGTCAAGAATCATAACAACACTCATCAATTCTCCAATATTAAGTGAAAGGTTTCATACTCATCAATAATTATATAACCAAGTTAATTTTTACTAGTCATTCCTAACTTAGTAATATAAACAAAGATTTCATGAACATTCAAAGTTTACAAACAAACATCTAGAACATAGTTTTCCAACATGAATGCCTAAACATTTGCAAAACTAACAAGATTATGTAACATAACAAGCATGAACACCATCAATATCAACTTATAAATTCAACCATATTCTTGAAAGAAAACCACTTTCCCAAAATCATGCATAGATAATATATCACATTAATAAGAGTTTCAACATTGTCTAGATAGCAAAAGTAATTAGCCCATAAGGCTTAATACAACTACAATCAAACTAGAAATAAGCTTACAAAACATGTTCAAGAAAAATGGAGAGTAAACTAAGATCAAAGAAGGATTGAAGAATGGAATGATGGATCTTGAGGATGGTGGAAGCCTTCAAACTCTCAAGGAACACATAAACTAATTTTCAAGGGTTGAGAGAGAATCACCAAGGCTTCACACACCAAAATGAAGTGAAAATAAGTGTTTATAAGCTTATGATCAAAGTGCATGGTCATGCACAAAAAGTGCATGGTCGTGCACTACTTTGGGTAAGTCAAACTTTCACTTTCGGCGGCTCAGAGTTGCAGGTTCCAAAAAAGTGCACGGTCATGCACAAAAAGTGCATGGTTGTTCATATCCGTCACTAGCTAGTGCACTTTCAAAATTAATGTGTCTTGTCCTCGGCATCGGATAGTGCACGGGCTCGTGCCCTCGGAAGTGCATGATGGTGCACAAAAAGTGTATGTTGGTGCAGTTTCACTTTTGGCACGATAGTAGATGTGCACGGGTTCCAATAAAGGTGCACCGTCATGCACATAAAGCGCATGATGGTGCCGTTTCAGAGCATGGTCATGCACTTTCCTAGCATGATTATGATGTGCACGGGTTCCGATAAAGGTGCACCATCATACCCATAAAGTGCATTATGGTGCAGTTGCTCAGCATGGCCATACACTTTCTTAGCATGGTCATGCACTTTTTTAGCATGGTCATGCACTTTTGGCAGATTCTTGATTTTTGTCCAAAAAAATGCCATCTTTTCATCGTTTCTTCGTCGGGCAGGCGCCCGGACCTGCAAATTCATAAATAGCTCAAATAAGTACCGAATACAACGAATTTTCATGGAGTTTTACCAAAATTAGAGGATAATTTGATACTAAAAGGTGTACACTTTGTGTTACATCAACACGCATGTTAAACCGAACCGTTGGGCTCGCCTAGTTGAGGAATCGATTAAAGTCTTCTCCACCAAAGTCATCTTTCCAAGTGAGTAGTTTCACTCCATGTTTTCCATTTTATATTTTGGGGTAGCTTGTATAACACTATTCAACCACATTGTTTAAGACTTGGATCATAAACTGTAACATCTTACTTTCGGTTATATTAATAAAATAAAGTTCGTTTATTTTATAGCGGGTCGTTATCGGTTTAGTTGAATAGAATACGAGATGGACTTGTGTTGGGTAAATGGATATGGGTTATGGACTTGGGTTATGGAGGAATGAAGGAAAGACCATGGGCTTAAGCCCATGATCAAAATATATATATACCCTTAATCCTCCATTTAATTAATTTACACATATCCCTTACACCTCTCAAACACACACACTTAAGCTCTCTCTCTCTCTCTCTCTAGCCTCTCTAGCCGAAATATAGAAGAAGAATCGGATCCTGACCCAAGGTATGATAGTATTTTGTTGTATGAGCTTAAATCCGTTAGTTATGGTCACTAAACGACAAGTCGACACCGTTAAACCGTTTAAGTCACGAGATCCGGGTGGATTCGGGTATAAACCGAACCTATGATGAGCTTAGGAGTCACCCTAGCTCAGATCTGGATTGAACGGGACAAAAAACGGTGAAAAACGAGCTAAAACCCGTTTTTTCCGGCGAAATCGCGTTTTTCCGGCGGCTTTCCGGCAAAGGCGGCGCTGGAATAGTGGTACGAGGATAAGGAATGTCAGGGAATGTTCTGACATCCCCTGACCTAACCCTAGTTTGCTAGGGAGTAATTGACGAATTAGAAGCGATTCGCTAGCTGATTCGTCTAAGGGAATATAACGAACTAGCTTTGATTCGTGTACTAATTCGTTAAGGAAAGATTAGCGAACTAGCATGTCATTCGTTATGGAAATAAGGGCGAACTAGGCCATTCTCTAAGGCCATTCGCTAAGAGAGGGACGAATGAACCCCCTTCGTTATAGGGTTCATTCGTTGACCAGATCAGTTCGTTAAGGTCCAATTCGCTATAAGGACCAGTTCGTTAAGATGCCTGATTCGTTACAAAGGCAGATTCGCTATAATGGCTAATTTGTTATGAATTCCCATTCATTAAGAACTGAGTGACGAATTAGAACTTTGAAAGAATGACAGAACAGTCCCTGGACTTAGAAAAGAATGATTTAATTACAAATAAACCCTTGAACTTTTAAGTAGCATATTATTCAATGATTCAAAATGCTAATGGAAAATGTGATAAGACAGTTAATGAAAATAAAATTTTTCCAAGCTGACCTGGCAGCTTAACCCCAGCCAGGGGCTCTGTCTCTTGGACCCCGCTAGGGGCTGCCGCCCCTAGAACCCTGCTGCCAGGGGCGCTGCCCCCGTACCCCCGTTCGTTGAGGGTAATGATTAAACTAGAAAGGCGATATGTGTAGTGATAGTTTACTGAAACGTATAATTATTATACAGTTAGTCGTGCACAGCTCAAGAAGGGAATAACAGTAAACGGTGAACGCAACCGCATTGAGGTGAGTTTCTAGCCCCACTTCCTTGTTATGTTTTCGGGGCTGTGTGCATACTCGATGTGATAGTTAATACACTTATCTTAAGTGGTAAGTGTATGCCTTGTATGATTTATGTATGATGATTGTTTGACGGTGCGTGAACGATCTTTGGATATTGCATGTATCGTCAGGTGGTAGTTAAGATATGATTGATAAGTATGATGAAAGATATGATGTATGTATGAATATATGATGTATGCATAATGTATGTATGTTATGATGATGGTACGTGAACGCTCTTCAGAGATTGCACGTATTGTCAAGGAAAGTATGTATGAACAGGTACGGTATAGTTACACGAAACAAAGGGACCAGACCCTTATAATATCTGTGATGTTAGGGACCAGACCCTAATAATATCTGTGATGTTAGGGACCAGACCCTAATAATATCTGTGATGTTAGGGACCAGACCCTTATAATATCTGTGATGTTAGGGACCAGACCCTTATAATATCTGTGAGGTTATAGGGCGTAAGGCTCTTTAAAACGTATGATTATGTATGTAAAGGAAGTATGAAGGTAAGAATGAAAGTATATGCACTTACGTGTGTATGTAAGAAAGTTAAGAGGTTAAGTATGAAATGTAAGAAGGTATTGTATGATTATGTGATTAACTAGAACTCACTCAGCGTAGCTGACTTTTAGTATGCACGCAGGTGAGTAGGATGAGGCAGCTCGCTTGAGGAGACACGTGGCACTGAATAAGGGGCTGGCATAGGAAGACTCAAGACGTTTAAGTTTAATGTTTTGATTATTTTGAAAGACAAGATGTTGTTTTAAGACAAGAGGTGTTTTGTTATGAAATGTTTTATGAAAGCTTTTATATTCCGCGAATGTTTTAATTAACTCTGATATTTAGAACTGTGTTTATGAGTAAATCCAACACGAAAGTAGGACTACCGGTAACGGGGCCTTACATAAACCCACAATTCTAAATTGTGCGTTGCTTAGATAAATTTGCTCGATTGATGTTATAATGGATTATGTGCTTATTTGTTGTTGAGCCTCATCCTCATCCTCATCCTCATCCTCATCCAAGTATGATCATACGCCCCTCCTTGTAATTAGGTTGTTACCATAGAAATGAGCCTCATTTACTTACGTTTCATGTACTTCATTGTTGCATTTATTTATAGTTGAACACGTGAATTGTGATTTTGGCCTCATACACATATAAAAACTATTGAATTTCTACCAACATTCGTGTTGATCAAATTTATCTTTATACATGCTACATGTATGATAATAGGTTGAATGAAGATTTGAAGGCATATCACCTAGTTTAGACCGCAAGGTTATCTTGAATGGAAAAATAGTATTAAGTTGTTTGGTCGTTTCCTTATTTGAATTGTATTTTGTAATTGAACATGTTATACTTGAGTTTGAATTATTGAATGAGATGTTTAATTATTGTCACTTAAATAGTGTCATGTGTTCATGTGCAATCACGTTGCTCCCCGACATGTTTCACCGTTTTTGATCAGGTGTGACAATATGCAATTAAAACATAAGAGATTATTAAACAACTAACGGACATGTTTGGATATAAATTTGATAAAGACATGTTATTTTTCAGCAACACTAATTCTTATGTTAGCTTCAAATCGGAAAACACCACCACTGGTATTGTCGTTGTCCAAACACAACCAACGACCATCCATCCAGTTTCGATGTCCAGACGCAAATAACCGAACCGTCGAACATCCATACATCGTCACACCTACAACCCGATCGGAGACCATCCATTGTCGAGCATCCATCCATAGCTAGTATCCACAGCCGCTCTTGCACCCCATCGCACACCATTCACTGTCGGTATGTATATTGATTTATATTTTGTTGCCATTGTGGTTTGATGTACAAGCTTGTATTTTTTATTCTTTGTTTTGACGTTGCTAGTTAGGAAAAACTTAGTTAAAAAAAATCCCAAACCCCAATTTCAATACTCATAGACAAATACATTTCCCGGAGGTGAACACCATCGAAGCATTTTATTCTAATTCTTTGTCTAACCACGTGAGTTTCAACAGCAACAAAATACGAAGTCAAAGTAATTACATGGGCTAGTCTTATTATAGAGGTAGGGTAGTGAAAAACTCCAAATACCCATAAAGGAGTATTCGCGGGCCATCCAAGACTCCCTCAAAAGTCACCCGCGGAATGTCCTTATCACTCGCATAACTCAACTTAGAGGAAAAGTAGCGAAAAGCTCCAAGGACCATGAAACAAGACCCACGGACCACTTAAGACTCCCTCAGAAGTCATCCGCAGGGTATTCCCATCATCCACGAGATGATAGAAGGGTGACGTCAGCAAATCAGTTGTAACTAACTCCCTTCTTTGAAGATTTACATGAAGATTCCCTCGTGAAGAGCACGTGACGTAGCAACCAATCAGAGAATGACAGCTGGAAAGGTTGTTATAACCGTGCACATGGCCAATTGTCATACCCTGTCATATGAGGACACGTGTCCAGTTTGTTACGAAGAGCATCTTCTAGAAGAGGACAGTTATACCAATAATATTCCCTTAACCACCGGCTATAAATACACACTTCATTATCATGAGGTATGAATTGACACTTCAGATATTACATCAATCACTTTAGTACTTTCTTGTAAAAGGACTGTACTTATTCTCACGCCAGAGGGTGGTTACGGGAATGCTCCCACTCTTGTCCTTCCCGTAACGAGCTCATAGGGTCATGTTTTGCAGGTTTCCGTCGCCAAAATTGTTGAGCTTTCATTTGTGTTAACGTATTACTTGTCATTTAATCCATACCCGGTGGAATCATCCGTCTAACCTATTCGGGTTTAGATCCATGTTTTTTCACTTATAATAAACTAAGTATAAATTTAAAAGTCGGATCAATAAACAAACTTTTTTTTTTTCAGTTTAAAAAAATTATATAATTTAATAACTTCTCTCTCTCCAATCCAATTATTAAATTACTATATTAAAATGTGACAAGTGTGGGTGCAAAACATGTGGGTTATTTTACTAGAGATTTAATTTCAAATGATTATTGTCAATTTCTGCGTCTAACTGGAGCCTTCTTGAAACCCACGTGTCTCTCGATTGCATCACAAACTTCAACCAATCAACACACAATAGTAATTTGTCAAAATAATACTGTAATAACCTTATCTTTCGCACGCACACACAAACAGAAACGTGTAACTAATGTATATCTATCTATATCCAATAAAGATCTATCTATGTTAACCTTTTTACTGTTAAAAACTTGCACCTACCAAAACCAAACAAATCCCCAGATTCGATTAAAGGGTTTTGTTTGTAAGCTTTTGATCAATCTTTATACACTATAAAGCTTCCATTTTTATGGCATCTGTAACATTATTAAGAGTCTTTATCATCTTCACTTTGCTTCCACTAATCACACATTCAGTCCCTTTTGTTATCTTTCATGGTAAATCTTTTTTTCCCTCTTTGTTGTTTTTGTGTGAATTTGAGGAATATATGTTGTGGGTTTTGTTGAATTTGTATCTATCTGGGATCTTGCTTTGGTCTTAGGTTATTTTGTTGTTGTGAGAACTGAGAAGTGATGTTTGACTTCAAAAGTTCAGGACTTTATGTTTTCTAAAAGTTAAATGTACATTGTTGTGTATGTTCTGTTGCTCAAAATGTTATCTTTTTGCAAAATTCCCTTCTTTGTAGAACGACATGTTGGGGAAATTAGTGAAAACGGGTTATCTTGGATATCCGAGGGTCGCGAAAAGCACTTTCCGATCAAAACTATTTGTGGTTCCCACATGTTTTGACCGGATAAAACTCAGACTGAGGGCAAGAGTTTAAGTATGAATTTGATAGAGTTTTGTGAACCAGGAAGTTTCATCGTATGATCAACCGATGGTTATTAGGGTTAGGGTCAATGATAACTGCTTTGCAGTCATCATGTTTTGAATTTGAAAATCTTCAAAACACACTCCTGATTTTAACACCATATTTAACATACGAAATTTAAGAAATATAAATTTCTAATGCCTAATGCGATTTTAATGAAGCAACATATGTCAAAATAAAAAATTTCCACCCCAGCCAGGGGCTCTGTCTCTTGGACCCTGCCAGGGGCTGCCGCCCCCCGGATGTGGAGATTCTTAAGTTGATTATTGTGAATTCGGAGATTCAGATTCAGTTTATCAGTTGCTTAAAGTTTGGGATAGTTGCATAATTCTATAATTATGTCAATAATTAGGTTTCATACGGTTGCTTCTTACCTGACTCTCCATATCTATTGTAATCATAGTTAGTTTACCAATTCTAACTATTAATGATTTCTTCAAGTTCTTGATCCTATTGATGATTTCTTCAAGTTCTTGATATGTTTATGTTACCGTGTTTATAGGCATTGCGGATAGTTGCACCAAGAAAGGAGTCAAACATTTTACTGATCACTTAAGCGAGTGGGCTAATACTGAAGGATATTGCATGTCTGCACTCTTTTAACTTGTAATCCTATAAAAATCATTTCTTGATAAGTAAATGTTAAAAAAATTTTTTTGTCTTTTGTGTAGAGAAATTGGAAACGGAGTGTGGGATTCTTGGTTTATGCCCTTTGAGGACCAGGTGGTTAATCCATATTTGTTATGATAAAATGTTTACACTTTATTTATAATCAGTAGTTATTGGAATGATAACAAGGGATTTTCTTGTTTGGTCTTGTAGATAGAGATTGCTTGTGAGAAGGTAATGAAACTGATGCCTGATGCTCTCATATTTTAAAGATTTTCTTTTTAACTCGTTTTAGATGCATGTCTCTTCTGTGATTAACAGGTGAAGAACATGAGTGAACTCAGTCAAGGTTATAACATAGTTGGACTTTCCCAGGTCAGAATGATCAAGATCTGTTACATTTTTGCATAAAAATGACATTTTTATGGTTTTGTTGACCTGCAAAATGAAAATGTCAGAGATCAAGTTTGGTGAAAACTTAACAAGTGTAGTGGTTTTGCAGGGTAACCTCGTAGGCAGAGGAGTTCTTGAGTTTTGTGATGGAGCGCCTCCAGTAAGTGATTGGCAATAATATTTATGTACATGATAATATATTTGGAATCAAGGACTTCTAAGAATTGAAACTATAATATATATATGAGCTCATGTTTCTTAAGAAAACTCAAAACTATCTTTTGAAAAATATTAGTGTATTTTCTCATTTGACATGTTTTTTGTATGAAGGATCATTAATTTAGTTGTTTTGGTAAGTCTGGTAATTATTCGATCAAATATTGATTTGTTATTAGATGTTATTTATTATAGAAATGCATTTTTAGGAGTTGCATATTCGGGTAAAAGGTAAATTAAAATAATATTTATAAAAAGGGGATATTGATTTGTTATTTTGGTATAATATATGTTAATTCACAGGTTGTAATTTTTAAATCATTGCTGTTATGAGAAACTTAATATTTAAAGATGGTAAATTAATTGATAAACAGACAAAGTAAGTAGTAATGAATTATACTGAAAGTAGAAAACAATTCTCAAATTAGTAGGAGATGATTCAGCTTGTTAATTAAAATTTTAAAAGAATAATAAGTTGTAATTAAGTCAATATGCATGCAAATATACGTTTTGTAACAGGTGAAGAACTTCATATCAGTAGCAGGTCCTCATGCTGGGGAAGCATCGGTCCCATTTTGTGGTGTAAGTAGAAAAAAACACTCATATGCATGCGTATACGTATTTCTCATATTTTGTTTCTTAACGACAAAAGTTTAAACCATTTTGGTCATAAATATCTTATTTTTAAATTTGCAGACTGGTGTATTGTGCGTTTTGGTGGATAGTTTAATCCAGCTAGCAATTTATAGCGGCGCTCTCCAGGTTACATTTCAAGGGTAGATTAGGAATTTGATCAATAATGAAACATATTTTTGTTCACTTAAATTTAAAATCAGTCCAGATCTTGATTAAAATTCTTGTTAATGTATCATGTTGGTTATACAGGAACACTTGGCTCCAGCAAATTACATCAAGATCCCAACTGTCAGTAAAAATCTTTTTTATACATTCCTTACAATCATATGATCTTGCAGCATATAATAAAAAAGTGATGATTTTTTGATGATTTTTTTGTTTTATAGGATCTTGATGCGTATCGAGAAGGGTGTGAATTCCTACCAAAGCTAAACAATGAGTTTGAAAAAAATGCTACTTACAAAGAAAGATTCTCTAGTTTGCAAAACTTGGTGCTTATAATGGTAAGATTCCAAGTCCTAATGTACAACTTTTATTACATGAACTACAAGTTGATAACCGAGTTTTCGATTCCACAGTTTGATAAAGAATCAGTTTTGGTACCAAAAGAAACTTCTTGGTTTGGATACTTTCCTGATGGAGCCTGGGATCCAGTACTTCCAGCACAAGAGGTACATCATGCATTGATGAGTTGTACGGTACAGCTCATCAATGTATCCGCATGTCTGATCCATGCACCAATAGGTTTACATTACAATTTATCAATGCATTCATGGAATCTTGATTTATATAAGGGTGTGAATTTCTAGTGCGACACGAACCTAACACAAAATTCACGAGTTTGGGTTTTTTATAAACGGGTTCAGGTTGAACTCGCGAACCCATATAGCTAAATAGGTCTTGTTCGTGTGAACGCGGTGGGTTTGCATGTTGACCTATTTAACCCTTTTGTTTTTTGTTTTTGAAACTTTTTTTTTGTCATAAATTAAAATTGGTTGGGTGTTTTATGCCAAAAGTTCAAATTTAAAAGGGAAATTGAAAGTTCTTCCATTTATTCCTATAAAAAAGCAAGGATTCAAGAATCCCTTAATCCAAATCAAGGAACTATTCATACATTGTTGAATCGAAATAAGGAATCTCAATCTTTGATAATTTTGTCATCATCCAATTGTTCTCGAATAGGCCATATGCGAATGCAATTAATAAAATTAAAATTAAATCGTGTTGAAACGGTCGTGTTCGTGTCAACAAGCAAATATTCGTGTTATATTTAAGTTCATATTAAAAACGCTATTTTCTGGTTTGTGTAGTATCATGTTCAAGTTAGTGTCAAATTTTCGGGTTTGGATCAGGTTCGACCCTACCAACCGACAAACACACGCGTTTAGCACTCCTAATCTAATTCATGCATGTACCTTGTGCAGACGAAACTATATATCGAAGACTGGATTGGTTTGAGGACATTAGATGAAGCCAGGAGGGTCAAGTTTGTAAATGTGTCGGGAGGGCATCTCGATATGTCAGATGATGATATGAAGAAGTATATCGTGCCATATTTAATTGACGAAAATACACCTGGCCCGGTTCTGGCAAAATCAACTCGTGAACAAGCTTCACGGTCTTCTTCTAATGCCTTGGGTTTCATCAGAAAGCTAGGTGGACGTCAGGATCTTCAACTAAATGTTATTCATCACTCATAACACGATTATTGTTTCATCCATACATGATTTTTGCTTTTCTTGAAGGGCATATGTAATTCTACTAGATTTATACGTAATTTGATCCGTGTTCATCGTAGTTATCATCAATAAAATCGTTCAAAAGTAAATTGAAGTACTTTTCAATAGGTTGCTACTGTAAGCAGCACCGCCCCACAAAGAATATGCGTCGTATGAGGCCATTCAGCTGACCAACCCCGAACCGTGTGACTAAATTAAACTGGTTTGGGCATAAAACCCTGTCTGTGGGGTGGCCTATCACATTTTCTACATATTGTACAAGTCTAACATTTTTCATGTCTTACATGCTCGTTTAAAAACCTTTTGTTATACGGGCCTGTGCTACATTTTCTTTGTATCATACGTATAAGATTATACGAGTCATATGACATGTAGAATATGCTACGAGCCTCATGAATTGGTAATCGCGCATGGATAACGTGTCACTGGTGTTAATATAGCCGGCCTCTTACAATACAAAACTGACCAAACAAAAGCCAAAATTTTTGAAAAATTATAACCAACTTAACATATGATACTGTTTGATGTTGGTTGGATAATGGTCCATAAAAAGAAAAAAGAAACATAACGAGCCGATCAAGAATTTACTTTTCTTTTTTCATAAAAATTTATTTTTCTTTTCCAATTTATGGACCGACATGGTTAGAATCCGAACCGTACATATCTGGTCCGGCTGTGGTTTAGTTTGCAGAATTATATAAAAACTAGACTTAAAAAAAGGGTTGTTGAGTCAATGTTTTTCAAAATTTCTGAAAAAAAAATACTTACCCTACAAAACTAGAAAATTAAATTTTTACGTGTGTGTATACGGAGTGAAAAACATAATCTATAATAAAAAAAACACGCGAAAGTAACAACTAGGCAGTTTATAAAAGAAAGAATTTAAGTACAGACAAATCCATACAAACAGACTCGACTAGAGCTCACCAAGTTATGGTCCAAACGGTCCGACCCATAAAGCACTCAGAAAAAAGAGAAGAGAAGGGGGAGATTATGGGTAGGTATATGGTAGGTATATAACTGTTGACATTCAGGTTGACTTTATTATCTAAGTTAACCTTCCTTCTATGCTGACTCTATCTGGTGGTGCTCCAAGTTCCTGAGCACAATCCGTGCAAATATCTTTGCTTCTAATGGAGCCGAGGCTGCAGCAGCTGCAGCCCTTAGAACACGTGGTGCCCCCGATACTTGCAACAGGTTCACGTGGTGGGGTGCGTGTCGCCCACCAGGAACAGTAAACTGTACAGTTAATAATCAGAATAAGTTAGTTGATTGTAAGTTGTGTTGTTAAACAAGTGAAACGAGGGTGGGGTTGACTGTGTTTGACCTGAAGTAGAGCGAATGCAGCGCATGCTTTGAGCACGGGAGACTGATTGCGCAGCATGGATACGAATCGTCCAATTTCAGCTCCGCTGAGAATGTTAAAAAAAAGCACAACATAACACGTGAAAAGGTTAGGCGGGGCGTTTTAGACATTTCAGGACATATCGGAGGTCCCCTGTTTGTTACTCGAGATCAAAACGCCTTTCGTTAGGGACTTCATGCCATTGTAGCAACAGTGTAGTTTAAGAGACGTAATTTCATTTTCATCACATGTAGGGTTCGGTTAGGCAGGGGTAATTTAGTCATTGCCCCTAGCTTTCTCCTTTTTAGAAGAAAAAATGCCCATATTACACATGTATACAAATAGGAGTGTAAATGAGCCAAGCCCTAGCTCGTTTTGGCTTGAACTCAGCACATTTAGCTTACAAAGATCTCGAGCTTGGCTCGTTTCAAGCTCTATTTCTAAAGCTCGACTCACCTCGTTTATTATTTATTAATTAACTTGTCTACAACTATATTTATTTTTTATATATAAATTTTATTTATAACTATTATATATAACATGATATACATTATTCAATTATTTTTATTATAGTTTTACATATAATATTTACTAAAAAAATAACATTTAATAATTAATATACTAATTAAAAAATTATATAATATAAGATAATATCTAAGATATAACTGGTTAAATACATATATAATAAATCAAATAAAAACTATATTGTTGACAGGCTCGTTAGCCCACTTGAGCTCAATTAGTGAAAGCTCAAGCTTGGGCTCACTTATTAAACAAACTCATTTTAGGCTCGAGCTTGTTTAAGCTCAGCTCGATTCAAGCTTTCAGTGAGCCAATCTCGAGTAGCTCACGAGTTGCTTGGCGCCTTTACACCCCTATATGTGTGTGTGTACTTCAATAATCATACCTGCATCGCAAATGACCTGCTTCAAGAATCCGGGCAGATTCAGTCACTTGTGCCAATGGTGCAGGAGCCGACGACAGTGAGGCAGCAGAAAACGCTTGCGGGTCAGCAAAAGTCAACACAAAAGTTTCAATGTGTTTCAAGGCCATTCTCCTTGCCCTTTCTAAGCCAACACTCTTTGAACCGCCTTCTGCTGAACTCCCTACCAGAGCATACTCATCCATTCTGTACAGAAAACAACAAGATATAAGAAAAACCTTGACCACAAAAGTCAACACAGACCATAAGACTTGTTCAAGATAGATAACTGTTTGAAGATTTACCGGCCATCAAACATGTATGCCAAAGCTAAAGCAGCCATGAAGCGTGCCATTTTTGACATTGATGAAGAACAAAGATGAATTAAGGCGGGAACGCCACCATCTTCTACTATTCGTAGAGCGTTTCCTGGATTGAATGCAAGATTCCAAAGGGCCCCGGCTGCGGTCTCGTGGACATCCTGATATTGTACCGACATTTTAAAATTACATAAATCAGTTTAAAAAAAATATGCTAATATGTATCATAATACTATTACATATGTACTATAAACTGTTAGTTAATAATTTTGAGTGTTTCTAGAATTTTGACTAGTTAAAGACTTAAAGGTAAGATCACCAATAAGCAGATTATTACATATTATTAAATACTATAAACCGTCGATTAATAAGAACCTTTTTTATAACATTTGTAGTCTATGATTCCAAAAAACTATCTTTTTTATATATCATGTAGTAAATAATACAGGAGGTGAAAATATTTGAAACAGGGTAAAAACTAAAACTAAATTAGTAAATTTAGTTCTCATTTCTGATTATCAAGACAATTATAATCTGAAGATGTGTGAAACAATCAGCTTTGTTGAACAACAAACTTGAAGAGCACAATAAATTTCTTCTAAAGTATCAGAATATTTTTCTATAAATAAAAATATGAAACATGAATAACATGTATAGGAAGTAAAAAGGAAGGAGAAACAGTCACTCACTTCTGTCTGAGAACGTGCTAAATTTATGAGTGGTGCAACGCCCCCTTCTCGCCCAATTGCAATGCTAGTAGAGATCAAACAAAACACAAATAACGCAAATGTTATATGTGTGTTTTTTTGTATATATATACACACACACATATATAGATATATATGTATGTGTATGTATACGTATATGTGCGTATACGTATACGTTATGTTTATATATGTGTATATAGAGGATGGTTCTACGCAGAACACTAGATAGTGCAAGAACAAGCAGAACAAAATGAATCATTCGTTATTTAATCTTTACATTTTCTTTAAATAGATAAAATGATGGATATGTAATGTTTATTTGTCTCTCCTGAAATAAAAGAAATAAAAAAAAACTTTCATTTTTATATATATATAAACTACACATGTGTAAGTCATGTGTAGACTATAAAAGTACACATAACATGCATATGTATGTAGGTAAATGATTAAAATTTTACAAAGCAAGTGAAAAAAAATGCTTTTGAGTGTTCTTAATGCACATAAACGTATACACATTTGTATTTTAGAAGTACAAAATCTTGAAAATATGAACCATTAATAAAAAAAATTAAAAAGGTAAACTAAACGATTTAGGCTCGCTATTTTTGTTCGGGCAATAATTAAGTGTTTTGAAATGCAAAATCATACAAACTCTAAAAAGGGTACTTTCTGTATAGTTTCAATATAAAAGATGAAAAGATGCTTTAATCGAATAATATAGTTAGAACAAAAGTTGAAGTTTGAGGTTTTCATAAAAGAAGAAAGAGAATGTAAATGTACCTGTTAGCTTCTGAAACTGAGAGTCCCCAAAGAGCACCAGCTGCTCTCTCCTGAAGACTTGGAGACGCGTTTGAACATGACTGAGCAAGAGCAACCTAAAATCACAAGAAAAAAACAGACATTTAATGCACATAATTATTGGTTTTCAAGATTGATAATAACAAGGTATTACGCCTGCGCACCAGGATGAAATTTTTCAAGAGGCCCATTCAAAATCCAGTTTTGAAACTCCTTAAAAAGACTTACAAAAAATTTTTATACATTTTTCGCGTTTAAAATAGCATTTCAAATTACCAAGTAACCCGAGAAAGAATTAAAAGTGTTCTATGCTTCCAGTTTCCAAAGAATTTAAGATTCCAAAGAAAAAGATAAGTTCACTTTAAAAGTTGGTACGAGATTAATAAAAGTTATATGTTAATCCAAATTGGTTCTACTATAATCCCTATAGCCATATTGAACGTATTTTCCTCCAGCAATCCCATACGTATTTTCCATGTCATCAAAAAGGCTAACGGGGTTACTTTTTCAGTTAGTATGGAATTACAGGAGAAAAATACATTCAAAGTTGGGACTGTCTGTACGCATTTCCTAAGTTGGGATTAATCCCGGCCAACAGATGAAAATTGAGATTATTAAAATCAATAACTATTGTTTTTATCCCTTTTAGATCTTTCATAGGGGAGCAATATTTGACTCCAAAACAGTTACATAATAATAAGTTATGTTGTGTGGGAAGAAACGAGCACATGGCCATTGTAGATGGTAAGCAAATGAGCCCAGGAATCGAACAGAAATCACTTGTATTTCACAAGTTTAGATATGCAGTACATCCCTATTTATAGGCTAGGACTACAACTAACATACTAAACAACTAGACAAGTTGGTAAGTAAACTTGTAAGAATTAAGATACAAGGAATCTTATCTAATAATAACTATATAATTCCTTAAATTGGAGTATATATGTTAATCAAGCCCTAACTTGTTACAAATATAGCTTACTCTACTTCTACGCAAGGCTTTGGTGAATACATCTGCTAGCAGGCCTCCACTTCGTACATGAGACGTCTTAATCGTTCCATCTTCAAGCTTTTCTCAAGTGAAGTGACTATCGCTTTCTATACGCTTGGTTCTTTCATGTGATATTGGATTACTTGCAATATGAATTGCTGCTTGATTATCACACCATAGGTTCGTTGAATGTGTTTGTTTGAATCTAATTTTGCCAAGATTCCGAACCCAAACTTGCCATAGCCCTGTATTCTAATTTTGCACTCAAACAAGACACAACACTCCGCTTCTTACTTTTCCAAGACACAAATTTACCTCCCACAAGAACGCAGTATCCCGTTGTAGAACGTTTGTTTGTCGAGTCTCTATTATAATCATCATGGTAAACCCTTCTATTGTATGATGACCATGGTTTTGGCATGAGATCCCACGACTTGGTGCGCCTTTTAGGTACTTAAGAACGTGACAAACAACTTCTTAATGTGAGGTTCTAGAAGATGACATGAACCGACTAACCACATTTGGAAATGGTTGTAAAAATCCCGATTAGGCTCTGATTAATCTCGGTTAATCGTTAATCCCCACCCCGCCGGCCGACTAGCGATTACTACAACACTAGGGAAAACAATATATGGCGTGGTAATAGTCAGATGGTTTAACTTACCAATGATTCTTCTATATTTTTCAGGTTCTTCAAGATCACTATCACCTGCCTTCAACTTTTCGTTCAATATCACTAGCACATCTAGACTCTTTGCTTCAATCATCCCAGACTCTTTGAAGTACATCTAAGCAATATTTTCGTTGACTTAAGCACACCCGTTTTTTTTTACGGGAAACTTCATGTGACGATACAGAGAAGATTAACATGGACTAATTGAACACCCTAGGCAAATCCCACATCAGACGTGAACAAGAGAGATTCTTGGTTCATAACGAATGCCGCCTCTTAATCACCGACACGTTTTTTCCGTGAACAGGAGAGATTCTTGGTTGATAAAGAATGCCATGTCTCTTAAATCATCAACGTGCATTTTAATGTGGAGCACATGAAAACTCCACAGTTAAGCGTGCTATGGCAGGAGTGGCGATGAGTGACCTCCTAGGAAGCCTCCACCGGAGCAGGCAAAAACAAATCCGTGAGCTCCCGGATGGGCCATCCATCGGGGGCAAAGCAGACAGTATTGATGGTACGAGGGCGGATGTTACACTTCGATTCCTAGAAGGTATTTTAGTGTTCCTAAATCGTTTGTCTAAAACCGAGTCCCAATGAAACCTTTCAATTTCTTAATACCAACTTCATCACTTCCAATAATTGCTATATCATCTACACGTACCACTGGGAGTATACATCTTGAACCCGAAGAAGTGAAGAACGCCGTATGATCATAGGAACTTCTTTTTAATCCAAATTCAGTTACCACAATATTGAATTTACCAAACCAGGCATGAGGAGATTGCTTGAGACCATACAAGGATTTCTTAAATTTGCACGCTTTGCCTGACGTTCCCCCGTTCCCCTGAGCGAAAAATGCATTTTTGATATCGAATTGATACAATGCCCAATATATATGGGCTGCGGCGGCTAACGAAATGAACAGACAAACAAATGATAACTTGGAAACCAGAGAGAAACCTCCGAATAATCCATGCCACAGGTCTGAAGATAGCCTTTTGCCACTAGTCGAGGAACCATCTAGCTTGACTTTAACTGTGAACTCCCATTTGCAACCAATTGAGTTTTTGTTGACCGGTAGCTTTACAAGAGACCAAGGTACATTGTGTTCCAAGAGCTTTTACTTCCTCAATCTTGGTCTTACGCCATCTAGGATGAGCAAGAGCTTCACAACCGTTGTGGGAATCGAAATGAAATTGACTGCTGCAACGAATGATCGGGACAAATGAGGCAATGGGATACGCACAGGCATGTTTACCCTTACGAATGGCAATAGGGAGATCAGTACCGGGAGTATCAGGAGAATCATTTGATGAATCTTCCGACGGAGCAATTGATTCAGGAACAGGATATGATCTTGAATGATTTCACCATTGATAAACTTGACAAACAGGAGGTTGGTTAGTTACTGAGGGTTGCTGAGAAGTAGCTAGTTGTTCAGAGATTTGGGGCTGGACGGATTCAAAGATTTAGAGCTGGACAGACTCTGGCTGAGCAGGACCAGTGACTGGCTGAGATGGTGGAGGAGATACATTAAGTGGGTAGACTATAAAATCATCGTCACTGAGGAGATGCAGTAGCAAATTTACCTGCCTTAGAAATGTTGCAGTTGGAGGTACAATTTGTTCTTTTGAGACACCAACATTGTTGTTTGCAGCAAGATGGGCAAAAGAGTTTCTTGAGATGCTATTGTACTTCGTATGCCCAAACTCATGACAATAACTGCAATCAACATTGTTGTAGTCGGTTGTGGGAGCACAACCTCTTTGAGTGGGTGTATGATTGTTGTGACCACCACGTGAGTTACTTCGTATGTGGGCGGTAACTAATGGGCTATTATGAGCTGATGGTGTTGGAGATGGAATGCTTTCATGACGTAGTAATCAAGCAAATGTCTTCTAGAGAAACGAGATGGCAGATTCATTTAGCAGCCGGGATCGAATGACATTAAATTCTGCTTGTAGGCCGGTCAGGAAGGTCATCGCAGCAATTTGTTCTCGTTGGGTTTTCATTACCCGTACATCACACCTGAGGGGTAAGAGAGAGTTTAATTCCACATACGTCGTTAGTGATCAATCAACTTGAAATAGGGTCAATATCTGACGGGCGGATTAGAAGTCTGATTATCAAAGCAAAATCGAATAGAAAAATGTGATGCAGAACCGAAGTGCTTCAAATAAAAATTTTAAGTATACGGTTGTGGTTGGAAAAACCAGGCAATGGCAACGAATAAAGGAAGGCGGTGGTCCGGTGGCAGACACGCTCTCACGTGCCAGAGTGGGTGGCAGCGGTGGCATGTGGGCGGTGACTAGCGGCGTGTGGGGTGGTTTCTGGCCATAAAACTTTCAGGGTTACTACTTCGGAGGGTGGCGAACTCGATGGTGATGAAGGTGAGATGAGGTCATCATCATCATCATCATACTAAGTAAATCCCACCAATAGCAAAGCTATTGTAAGGTCTGAGGGGGTAAGATGTAGACAGCCTTACCTCTACCCCATAGGAATAGAGGCTGCTTCCGGTGAGACCCCCGGCTCGAAGGTTACTAAGGTTCAACTTTTGGAACATGATGTACAACTCTCAGAAGCAAAAGTTGGCTTTGATACCATGTAAATGGTAATACAATGAACCCATGAATCAGAGTGAAATCACTTGTATTTCACAAAATTAGAAGTATACAATACATTCTTATTTATGTGAAAGGACTGCAACTAAAATACTAAACAAGTAGACAAGTTGGTAAATCAACTTGTAAAGTATAGAGAATCTAATCTAATCTAATCCAATAACATTAATATAATATGTTATATTATCTAACAAGTGTTTTTCACTGGATTGCTACCTAAAGCTCTAGTTACTCATTGACTTCTAAAGTCAACATTGATAAAGTAACTCCTTGTGTTTATTTAAATGACTAAACAAATCTAATGTAAGATGTTGCATATGAATAGGGGTGTAAACGAGCCAAGCCACTCGTGAGCTACTCGAGATCAGCTCGCTAAAAAGCACAAATCGAGCCCAACTTAAACAAACCCGAGCCTGAGCTATTATCGAGCTCGAGTTGGCTCGTGAGCCAAAAACAAGTCTAGTATTTATAAACTTTTTATTTAATATATTAATATGTAAATAATAATTATAATATCAAGTTATAATTAAACTAACTAAATAATATATATTTTGTTATATATAAACGTATAATTAAAATTCTATGTAAAATAACTATAAATGTATATAAATTAATTAATTAAAAAATACAAGTCGAGCTTGAACTCGAGCTTTTAAAATGAACCCTACATATAAACATAAGATGCCGCTAAAAATGAACCGAGCTAAAGCCAAGCCTAGGCGAACCTGGGCTCATCTCGGCTCGTTCACACCCCTACATATGAACATAAGATGCCGCTAAAGTGTAATATAAACCAGGAATCTAAAGTCAAAGAATAAAAGGCCATACCAAGGCTTCAACACCACCAGCTAATGCAATACCCTCCCGGTTTCTGTCGTCGAATGATAAATTCCATAATGCACCAGCTGCTTCTTGCCTGATGAATAGCAGATGAAAACTTTTTACACCAAAATACATAATAAATTAAACATCTACTTGAACAGCAATTGGTTCCCGGTTAAAAGATATATAAAACATAACTAAAGGGTGTTTGGAATCCCAATGTGTGTTTTGAGAGTGATTATATGAATATCCAATAGTCACAATCAGATGTTTGAGTGTTTAAAAAATCTGGTTTTTTAAGAAATAAATTAAAAAAATCACCTGACACCATCATGTTGTGAACGGATAAGTTGAACAAGTGCATCAAGAGCACCAGCTTCTTGTCCAACCGCAGCATTGTTAGTGTTGCTATCACCATGAGCTGCCAAATTTGCCAATGCACGAGCTGCCTATATAATAATAACCACAAAATAAGAAAACACATTTCTTTGATATTTTATTTGACTTTATACATTAACTACCCTTAAATCATTAAAAGTAGAATATCATATTACCTGCTCTTGCACACCCTCGTGCTTGCACTTACGGGCAAGTGTTACCAAAGCATTAATGCCACCAACACTTGCAACTTCCATGCTACATTTATCATCCGCCGCCAAATTGGCAAGTGCGCCTGCCGCCCGTTCCTAAAATCAAGAAATAATTTGAAAAACAAGTCCCGAGCCTTTGTAAACGTTTGGTACTTAATTATTTGGTACAAATTACTCTATTTTCTAGGTAACCCAATTTGCTTTCCATAACTATATTTGGTTTCACTCATACCAATAAGATATTACGACTTATTTTGGTTGAAAATCAAGAAATCTTTAATAAACAAGTCCTTGCCTTTGTCAATGTCCCAATGACCCGCTTCGATTTCCTAATTTATTTTTTGTTTCTCATAGAAATAAGACATCAGGACTTATTTTGACTGAAAATTAAGAAATCTTTTAAAAATAAATCTTTGCCTTGTATATAGTGTTTATCATACAAAAATTGTGTGCATATTACTTACTTTCTAGGTCCACCTTATTTCATTTCTTAATTGTTTTTGGTTTTGCTGGAATGAGGCAATTCTTGAAAAGTGAAAACTTACATATTGACAGAAAATTAAGAAGTCTTTTAAGATTTTAGTCACTGCCTTGGTAAAAGTCATATATAATGCTTACGATTCTAGATATTTGTATGCATTCCCTTACTTTTAAAGATACCCTATTCACTTTTCCTGAAAATTTTTAGTTTTACTAAAATAAATTACATAAAATCCTAAATGTTTTAATGTTCAAAGTTCAAGCCAAGAAAAATATGAGAAAAAGCCTTTTCCTTTTCAGAAGTCAACCACCTTGTTTACCAAACTTAAAATCTGGTAGAAATTTCTTCACTTTAAAAGTAACATAATTACGTTTGCTCATTTTGAACATGCGACACAAAATCATAGCACGTACCAGAACTCCATCGCCACCTCTCGGCCATTTAAAGATTAAATCCACTAAAGCTTTTATACCACCAGCTTCAGCAATAGCTCCCTGAAACAAGATTATTCGTATTTTTAGTAAAGTGAAAATTATGACAAAACAGATAATTAAACAAACAACCTTATGTTCTTCCCCAACAGAAAGATTCCAAAGCCCTCCGGCAGCCTCTTCAGCCACCATTCTGTTCATGGATTTGGCTAGGCTTGCAAGAATGGTGATGCCGCCACCTCCCGCCACAGACTTGGCAAAAGCTGGATTCACTGAAAGATTTGCAATCGCCTACAAGAAACACCTACTTTGTTTAACTACCATAATATATTCCATCTTTTTGTGATCAATTTGAATAACTTGTGTGGCTTCTGACTGAATCCCATCTTTCCAATTGGTTAAATTACCGTAAATTTTTCTATCTTTTTGTTATTAATAGATCAAGAAAATGAAAAGGATTCAACTTTTGTGGCTTCTGAGTGAAGCTCCTCTTTCTGTTTTATTAGACTACCATAAAAATTCTTATATTTTTATGATTAATGAATCAAAAAAAAGTGACAAAGATTTAACCTTTGTGGCTTCTGATTGAAACCCCTCTTTCCATTTTGTTACATCACCATAAAAATTTTTAAATCTTTTGCCCCTCTTCCATTTTGTTAAATTACCAGACAACTTCTTATATTTTTCTGATTAACAAATCAAAAAAGTGAAAAAAGATTCAACCTTCGTGGCTTCCGATTGAAGCCCCTCTTTCCAAGATCTTGCAAGCCCTAAAAGAAGCTGAATGCCACCGCCTTTCATCACCGCCTCGGCCCGCCCTACATCCACATTGGTGTTTTCATCATCAACCACCACAAAAGTCGCAAGCCCGGTGGCAGCCCGTTCTTGAACATCTTCTTGAGAACTCTGCAACAAACCAAGCAAAAGATCCGCACCTTGACTGAGCCAAAACTGGTCAAGCCCGTTCGGGTTACTTTCGGCTATACGTAAAAGCGAATGTGAAAGAATCCATTCAAGCCAAGTCATAAACTCATCCAAGTTCCCATCTTTCTTCTTCAACCCGTTTCTCCAAACAGAGAAAATGGTCCGTTCTTTCTCTATGTCGGGAAACATAGGAGATAGTTTAGCAAACGTATCATTAAAAAAACTAAGCATCATTTTACCATGACAATTACTCTTCGTATAAACAGTAGTGTCTTCCTCTAACAAGGGGCAATTAAACGCGCACAAAAGTTCCAAACTATTTAATGACGAAAATATCCTCAAAACTGCATTCGGAATCACATCCGTTCTAGAAACATCCAAACCTTTCAAATGTGGAAGCTTGCTCCAACTTTCGCCCGCCAAATCCCATTTCACGTTTGTGGTCCCTGCAACCGATAGAAAACGAAGCGAAACAACGTTTCCTAAAGCCACCTCATCGATCTTTAAACAATCGATAAGCCCGAATTCATAAAGATCCGGGCAACGGGAAGCTAAAGCATTTATGGCGTCTTTATTGACATCTCGAATACCCGAAAGCCGAAGCTTTTTTAGCTTCGGGCAGCAATTAGCTATTGAAAGTATTGAATCACTAGTAATCCGCTCACAGAAATCGGGCCCAAGTTGGAGGCTTTCAAGAAAGTTGTGACGAGCTGCAAGTACTGAAAGAGTTGAATCGTTTAGTTTCCTACAATAGTCACCACTCAAATCTTTCAAATTAATAGCCTGAAGAAAGATTAACGGATCAGCATTGTCTGCCCCGCGAAACCGAAGTTTCTGGAGACTGGAACAACGTGAAGCTAACGAGCCCATTGCCTTCCAATCACATTTATGAGCCCGAAGATCCAACGATTGCCATAAGCACGAAGACGATCCGAGAGATCTCCAGCTTTTGCAAGTGGAAGACAAATTTGCCCGATCGCGATAATTCAAATGCGTAAAAAGCTGAATCACAGTATCATCGGGCAACCGGGTCCAATCCACAAATCCATCCTCGTTCAGTTTCAAATAATCTGCATCCTCGTTTTCGGTTTGGTCTGGTAAATCCAACTTTGGGGCTCCTTTGGCACACTTTCGTCTAACCCTTCGACTCATCTCACAAATCCCGACAAAACCAATCATAAACACACTAAAGATTCAACCATTGTAACCTCAAAACATCACCTTGCTCACACAAACAAAAACCCTTCAATCAATTAGCTTTAGATCAAGAAAACACCCAAAATTGAACCTCAAAAGCAGCACAAACAATGAACATTAATCAATCTTGAAGCCCAATTTGTATAAGCATAAAAGAACCCCCTTTCAGTAACCCTATAATAATCCAACTAACAACAACAAAAGTAGGGTATACAATTAAGCAGATTTCACATCAATCGATACAATTTCAAGAAAAACAAACAAGAATCTGCGAAATAGGCAAACCTGATGTGGGGTTTGAATCAAAACCTCAAATTGACAACACCCATGAAGAAATCAATCGCCTTTGCAGCAGATTGATGACAAGAAGCTGAAAATGGTGTGGTTTAGAGAGAGAAAGATAGAGATGAAGAAGGGTCTAGAGCGAGAAGGAATAAAGGGGACAAATATGAGCAAGGGTCGGAGAGAATTCAGGTACTTATGGTGTATATATGTATGTATCAAACATAGAATGAATGAATGAATGAATGAATATGATGACAATGAGAAGCAAAAGCCCAAACCCACAAGGGCTTCTTGTGTTATTGCTTGTGTACATTGATTCATTCATTTCATCATGTGATTTTGGGTTAATATTTTTTGAAAGTTACATGTAACATACATTGGTTTACTTTCAACCTTGTTCAATGGGAATCAATGTAATTGATTCTAATATTGATGTTTTACTCTTTTTTTAGTGATGGCATTATATACATTCTTATTCTGGCTGATTGGATTGCGCCTTTTAGAGTATGGGATTTCTCGGTAATCAATATGAGATTTTAAAGATTTCGTTTTTGTTGGACGTATATTACAATGTGCGGTTTAAAACCTTGACTTGCAATGAGTGTTGTAGAGGTTATGTGGTTACTTGAGATTTTATGCTATAGTTGTTCAAAGTGAGGAATGTGCATAAGGAAGAGAGACATTGATTTAAAGTGAAGAATGTGCATAAGGAAGAGAGACATTGATTTGATTCATTTGTATGACATTGTTATAAATGTACCATAGCCATTGCTTACCATTGAACTTTGTTTACATGTTATTTGATTTATCGATATTTTGGAGATGCTGATTATGAGTTATTTGAGGACTTGAGTGAGAATGAGAGTCGAAAATGTGTTGTGCTTTAACAAAATCCTTAATAAGGTTTTTCACATGGTTTCATCCATAGAGAGAAACAAGTGGGCCGTAGTGTACATGTACGAAGTCTAATATGATCACGTGATGAGGTGAGCATCTCATTTAGATTGGATCATGTCAAAATGTTAATCCAAAATGCTTACGCATTGTTGAGTACCAAAGTGGAGTGAGTGACTTGTGGTTTAAAGAAGTGATATGTTCAAGGTTTGGTGATATGTTGTCTTGTGTCTTAAAACAATTAAAACTTGTATGTTGCTGGTTTGTGTAGGCCAGGTAGGATTTTTAACAACTTTGTTGCATTTCTAGGTTTCAGTTTATGTAGGTTAACCACGACTTCTATCTTGTAAGAACCTTTATGTGGTTGCTTATGCTTGTCATGTGTTTGCTTATGTGCTTTGTTGTGATGTCTTGGATATATATTTTGCTTATACCAATAACTCTGTTTTGTGATGGGCTAAGCATTGTTTGAGAGGGGGGGGGGAGGTGTATTCAAGATTATTCTTCTATTAATGGAGAGTTTTTGGCTTTATGACGTTTTTGTTTCAAGGGGGCTCATCATACTCCTTTTTGATAATCACAAATTGTTACGCTATTATAAGTAGGGGGACTAAAATAGTTAATATTGAGTTAGTTAGGGACTGATTGGTAATAGTCTGAAAGTTGTAACAATTACTGGTATATGACAGTTGAATCGAGCTAACAAACTCAGGCTTGGATTTGATTAATTCTCTTCTTCCTCTTTGTTCATTTCTCTAAATCTAAACCCAACAGTGGTATCAGAGCTGTTCGAACCTCTCGGACACTCTTCCACCGGCATTCAATTTCAATCGACATTCAATTTAGGGCAAAATCCCCCAAATTGAATCAATGGCAACAACTTGCAATCAAGATTAGAATCAAGAACTGGAGAAGACTGTAAAGGAACACGAAAACTCGTTGCTTCGATTAGAATCAACGGTTAATCGTAATCAGCGATCAGTTGAAGATCTTCGTGAAGTCTCAAAAGGAATTAAAGTTGCAACATACAAGAACACTGCGGATATGGCGGAATTGAAGGCAATGATGACGGAATTACTCAAGAATCAGAAGAATAACAACAATGGCGGTACCAATTCCAACAACCACAACAATGGCGGTGCCAATTTTAACAACCATAACACCAGTTTCGATCATGAAGCAGGCCCTAGTCATCACAACAATTACTGTAATCAGGCAGATGGTTACGAATCACGATTGTCTCGGAATTTCAATCATTTCACTAAGCTTGATTTTCCACAATTTGATGGCACAGAAGTGGAAGAATGGATTTACAAATGTGAGCATTTCTTTGCTATTGATGAAACACCTGAAAGATTGAAGATCCAATATGTTGTAGTAAATCTTGAAGGTAAAGCACTTAAATGGCATCAATCTTATATGAAAATAAGGCAAAATTCTGGTGTAGAACTTACTTGGGATGAGTATGTTCGATCTGTGACTTCAAGATTTTCATCGGTTTTAATGGAAGATGGAATGGGAGCCCTAAAAGCACTAGTACAAACAGATTCATTGGAAGAGTATTTTGAAGCCTTTGACCTATTACTTAACAGGGTCAATATTATTGAAGAATATGCTGTAAGTCTCTTCATCCAAGGGCTTAAACCTGAAATTCGTTGTTATGTGAAACTTTTCAAACCCACCACCCTAAAAGATGCATACCACTTAGCCAAATTACAAACTGATGCTAATATCACCATGTTGAATTACAACTCATCTCACAAACCTATTTCCAGCTATACCCCTAGAGCTCCTACATCTTTTTCAAAAGGATTTGCACCTGCTGCAAATACAAATAAACTATCTTTGCTACCAACACCACCAAAAGTTCTTAATCCTAATCCTGTAAACTCCTTTAAACCACATAATCACCGGAGAGTTTTTAGTAAAGAAATGGATGAGAAGAGGGCACGTGGTGATGTTTTTGGTGCCCTGAAAAATTCACATCTACACATAAGTTCCCAAACAAGCAACTGTATATGTTTGAAATAAATGAGGAGGTTGATAATGATACTTATGTGGAAGAATCAACAACTGACCCTGTACAAGATCAAGATCCTCAGATTTCATTGAATGCAATTACTGGTAATCCTTCCTTTTCCACCATGAAAATTGTGGGAAATATAGGAACTAAACCATTACAAATATTAATCGATAGTGGTTCCACACACAATTTCCTTAATGATAAGTTGGCTACAAAACTTCAATGTCCTGTGCAAGCTGTAAGCAATATGCCAGTTACCATTGCTGATGGTAATAAACTAAACTGCATGAAAATCTGTAAGGATTTCCAATGGAACATGCAAGGCAATTGGTTTAAGGGTGATATGTTGATTATTCCATTGAGCAGCTATGATGTCGTGTTAGGCATACAATGGTTGCAGACCTTAAATGACATCACTTGGAACTTTAAAGAATTAACTATGAAGTTTACTATTGACCAACACAATTTTGAACTAAAAGTGTCAAATCCAAGGGGTAAGTCTATGTTCAATGGAAAGATTAAATTCCTGGTTGCAGCAAAAAGATACCATTGTCTAAGCCCATCTTTGCAGCTTATCTACAGATTCTGATCTTCTTAACCAACACCAACCCACTGTGATTGGATCATCTGATCAGGTAGCCTTAAATGCTCTTTTAAATAAATTTGATGATGTATTCGCTATCCCGAAAGGACTCCCCCCTAATCGTCCTTGTGACCACAAGATCAGATTGAAAGATGCAAATGTCAATTTGAACTTGAAACCCTATAGGCATCCTAGTGCACAAAAAGATGTCATTGAACAAATGACTCAAGAGTTAATTGATTCAGGGGTGGTGAGGAATAGTACAAGTGAATATGCTGCTCCTGTAGTACTAGTTAAAAAAAAGATGGTACATGGAGGATGTGCATAGACTATAGGAAGTTAAATGAAACAACAATTAAGAATAGTTTCCCTATTCCTTTAATTGCGGATTTATTAGATGAACTAGGTGGAGCCACTATTTTTTCTAAACTTGACCTGAGATCTGGCTATCACCAAGTCAGAATGTCTGAAGAAGATGTTCCAAAAACTGCTTTCAAAACTCACCATGGTCACTTTGAATTTCTGGTATTACCATTTGGCCTCACAAATGCTCCTGCAACCTTCCAAGCCTTAATGAATGACACCTTTAAATATGTCCTAAGGAAATCATTTTGGTGTTTTTTGATGATATATTAGTATATAGTCATTCTTGGGAACAACACCTCAAAGATTTACAAGTGGTTCTTTCCCTCATGAGACAAAATGAATTAAGAGCAAAAAGATCAAAATGTTCTTTCGGGGGTCATCAAGTGGAATATTTGGGATATGTGATTTCAAGTAAAGGGGTAGCTACAGATCCTTCAAAGATTAAAGCCATCAATGAGTGGCCTACTCCCACCAATGTTAAGCAACTTAGAGGATTTTTAGGCCTTGCTGGATATTATAGGCGTTTTATCAAGTCCTTTGGGTCTATTGCAAAGCCTATGACTGACTTATTAAAAAAGATGCTTTTGTGTGGCATCAAGAAGCTCAGAATTCTTTTGAGCAGCTTAAAGTTGTCCTGACTAATCCACCTGTGCTTGCATTACAAGACTTTTCAAAAACTTTTGTCATTGAAACTGATGCATCTGCAAGAGGCCTAGGAGCTGTGTTAATGCAAGATAATCATCCAATTGCATTTATAAGTAAGGGTATTTCAGTCAAGCAACAAGCTTTTTCAGTTTATGAAAAAGAATTGTTAGCCATATTGCTTGCTGTAAAACACTGGCACCAGTATTTGATAACAAAACACTTTATTATCAAAACTGATCAGCAAAGTCTTAAAATATTTGCTTGATCAGAAAGTGTCACACCCTTACAGCAAACTTGGCTTTCTAAACTCCTCGGATATGATTATGAGATCAGATATAAACAAGGTAGTTCTAACCTAGTTGCTGACGCTCTTTCAAGGGTACAAGGATTAGCTCTCTTCCAACTCTCAGTTAGTTCATTAAATCCCTTGTTGTGGGACAGAATTCAGAAATCTTGGGCCGATGATTCTGAAAGTCAAAACCTAATAGCCAAATGTCCGAGGGTATTTTGGTCAAAAATAAAACTTGGGATGGTAGGACTCTCAAAAGAAAAGGGAAGCTTTTGACTGCTAATGATGCTTCTCTTAGGCATGATATTCTTACTTATTGTCATGCTTCCTCTATGGGTGGTAATTCAGGAATTAAACCTACTCTAGCAAGATTGAAAGAAACCTTCTATTGGAAAGGATGTAGTAAGGATGTTCTCCAGCATGTGCAAACATGCAATATCTGTCAACAAGCCAAATATGAAACCTTAGCCACACCGGGTCTCTTACAACGTTTACCTCCTCCTCAAACAATTTTTAGTGATCTGACCATGGACTTCATCTCGGGTTTACCTAAAGTCCAAGGTAAAGATACAATTCTGGTAATTGTTGACAGACTTACCAAATTTGGCCATTTTATTTTACTATCTCATCCTTACTCAGCTCCACAAGTTGCTCAAGCCTTTATGGACACTGTTTACAAGATTCATGGCTGTCCGAACTCCATTGTCTCAGATAGAGACCCAATTTTTCTCAGCAATTTTTGGAAAGATTTTATGAAATTGTTGGGAATTACTCTATCTTTCTCTACTGCGTATCACCCTCAGTCGGATGGGCAGACTAAAGTTTTAAATCGGTGCCTGGAATCTTACTTAAGATGTATGACAATGCATCAACCCTTACAATGGGTAAAGTGGGTACCTTTGGCACAATGGTGGTACAATAGCACTTTCTATTCGGCTATTAAAATGTCTCCATATGAAGCCCTTTTTGGTATAAAACCCCCTATTCATCTACCTTTTATACCAGGAAACACACAAGTAGCTGCAGTAGAGAAAATCCATAGAGACCGTGAAGCCATGATTCAGCAATTAAAAGCAAATCTTGAAGTCGCTAGAAACCGCGTGAAACAACAAGCAGATGCCAAGAGAACTGAAAGATCTTTCCAACCTGGGAATTGGGTCTATCTCAAGCTTCAACCGTTTGTACAGTCCTCACTGAAATCACATCGTCATCAAAAATTGAGTCCACGTTTTTATGGTCCATTTTTGGTTCTGGAAAAGATTGGCTCTGTGGCGTATAAGTTGGATCTACCCTCGGAATCTCAGATTCATAGCACATTCCATGTCTCATTACTCAAGGCAGCTAAGGGCGAAATTGGTCAGATTCATCCATTACCCACAATTCCTCGATTTCAATTTCAACCTCGTGCAATTGTGGATAAACAAATGGTCAAACGGAATAATCGAGCTACAACGAAGGTTTTAGTACACTGGGAAGGTTTACCTTTATCGGATGCTACCTGGGAATTTGCAGATGACTTCAAATTACGATTTCCATCTTTCCATTTTTGAGGACAAAAATGTTGTTAGGAAGGGAAGTATTGTTACGCTATTATAAGTAGGGGGACTAAAATAGTTAATATTGAGTTAGTTAGGGACTGATTGGTAATAGCCTGAAAGTTGTAACAATTACTGGTATATGACAGTTGAATCGAGCTAACAAACTCAGGCTTGGATTTGATTAATTCTTTTCTTCCTCTTTGTTCATTTCTCTAAATCTAAACCCAACACAAATATGTGAAGAAAATTTTGAAGATCGAAGACATAAAGTTACAAATTGAAGATAAGACCTTGAAGATCTACAAAGTGAACAACATGTTAAAATTTGAAGACTTGAAGATCAATATCTACAATGAGCAACAAGTTAAAGTTTGAAAATTTGAATATCAAGGTCTACAAACAATGCCTTTAAAGACTTCAAGATGAATACTTGACTAATTGGTGATAAGTAATGATCAATGTGTGTGACATTGTTAACATAGTCATGTCATTATCAAAAAGGGAAAGATTATTGGGAAAACAATGATTTAAACTTTAATCAACTTTGATGTCTTGATAATGACTTAATTAGCATGCGACATAACAGAGTATTAGTACATCAATTCAACATACTCAAGATCAAAGTTAGAGAAATCAACAAGTCCAAAATCTACAAAGTGTTAAATGAAAATCTTTATGTCAACATTACAATGAAGACATCACAAGACTAATATACTGAAGATTAACACCTTAGTTAAGTTAGGTTTTTAGTTTTATCAACTCAGGAAAAGTTTATAAAGATGAATTTAAATAAAATTGTTTAAATATATAGTATTTGAATTCCAAATGTTATTTGAAAGATATATTCTACTTTAAGAATGTCTTACAATCAAACCATGCATTGGACAACTAACCTTCATCAAATGGGAAAGTCAAACTTTGGGATTAAGATTATAAAATATGTTTAACCAAATTGGTGAAATACTTGAGGTGTGTTGCATGGTGAGTGAGAACTGAAAGGGATGGCTTTTCACATGTGTTGGTCAACCAAAAGAAGTTAATAATCAAGACAAAGACCACACCTACTGAGACACCCCACATATTCAGGTTAACTATTTTAACACAAACTTCGTTATCCTACATGTCATGCATAACATTTACACGGGTCAGTAACGAGTCACAACACAAGTTCGTCTTTACGCGTTGGTGATAATTTCAAACAGAAATACAATTATAATTGTTATGTGTAGTATGATTATATGTGTCATGTGATTATGTGTTGCATACCTTGCTATATTACAATTAGGTATTATAATATTAGTTTAAAAAAATTTAAAACCCGTCGCGCTACGTAACGGGTCGGGGGTTGGCCGTCGCAATGCGCAACAGGCACCTACGTCGGGGTTTTTGTTTAAATCCAATTTTAAAACCCTAGACACCCAAAACTATTCTCAGGTTTGGGGGAAAACCCTTAGGTGCTTTAGGCGGTTTTGGTGATCTAGAGGGTGCTTGGAGGTGCCTTTGATCATTCCTTGCTCCTGTTAGTCATCAAATGTAAGTGTAATCATTTAATCCTTGTTTCGTGATTATGTTCTTGAAGAGAAACCCTACATGCTTCAAGTTTTCTGTAAGTATTGTTTAGGAATCATGAGTATGATGTTGTATATTCATTATATAATGAAATAGAATGTTAGGGTGTGTCGTATACATGCTATTGTGTGAGTTTGATGTTTAAAAGTTTTTGACAGATTCATACTCGCCAATCGTTTTGGCTGTAACTTGATGATATGTGCATGTTTTGAATTGATACTTGATGCTAGATGATACTAATCTAAGTCTGTATAACTAGAGTTTGTAATTTTTGGATGCATGCTTGATAGGATTTCTGATTTTACAAGTTAACATATCAAGGTTATTTCGAAAAATTGTAACATGGTCTCGATTCCCGACAACATATATTGAAATTGACAAAGCCAAATTGGTTGGTTCTACTTCTGGAACTCAATATTATGAGCCTAGAAGACAACCCAATTAGTCTTGCATGATTTGGATAAATGATGTGAAATAATCATGAAAATACTTTTTGTTGCGCAATCTGTTGAACGAAGCATACCTATATGTAGTGTTGGAATTACTGTGATTATTGTGAATATGAGAAAACTATAATAAGATTTCTAAGAAACCTAATCCAAAGTTGCTTATGTGGAAAAATTTTAAAATTTATTTGTAAGTTTTACTCAGTTAATAAAATTCGTACTATTGGCATTAATTTCAATCACCAATGAGTTGTCAGGTCAAGTTTGTGTTTGTGTGTGAATCTATACATGAGTCTTAGGGTCATGTATTGTTGAACACATTCTCATAGTTTAGCATTTGAACTAGGTTACAGTTAAGCGGACATACTTTTTTCTTGTTTAGCTTTTTGTGGAGTCTTGTTCATGCATCCTAAGGTGAGTTCATACTTTTCATATCCTGTTTCTAGGAAGAAAACACTGACAACTTTTCAACTACTTGTTTTTGGGAATGAAAACATAACATTTCTTATGCTTATTTTCGGGAAGAAACACAAGTGTTGTTTAGTTTTAGTAATTTCTATTGGATATATCACTTGTGTACTAGAAATGCAATATCACTAAAGTCCTTACATTTGTGAACCGTTAGAGATAGGGTATTCTGCATGTAATATTGAATAGTACTATTGGGTTTGACTAACCCCACCCGGGCTAGCCACTCTAGCACGACGGAAGGTCGTAGAAATGGGTGCATTCTTGACCTATCATTTCAGACTAGTGTTTGAGATAGACTTGGTTTAAATGCAAACTATATGTTCAACAGTCGACATCGGTTCAACTTTCTGGTAACATGTAAGAAAGGCTAGTTACCTAGATATGATAGAAATGTTCTAATTAACTAACACACATTGCTTTTCCATTTATTAATTACTTTTGAACTAACCAACCACGTGTTGACACTTGAGTATTTACTACTTGTCTGGTTGCTAGGTTCTTTTGAATAATGTCGCTTGCATGTGCTTTGGAATTTTGTTTAGATTGTTATAGACAATTAAATCTGGCATAAGGTCTGAGATGGGTTGTGCATTGTTTTAGCACTTGGTTTTACAAATTACTTTTAATTGTTTTTCAATACGCTTCCGCAACTTAAACTATTTTGGATTATTTTATTCTCTCATATCTGGATGAGAGTCATTTAATGTTCTTTATATAAACCACATGGTTGTTTGGTATAATGAATGATCTAACCCTGCTATGGCATGCGCCTCGTGGAAATATCTCATTAGTTATGTATTTGAGGGTGTGACACATATGTTCACATTGTCAAAACCATTGTAGTGGACTGGGCATCCACAATCACTTGGAGCGACCGTGGGATCGACCGTCATGTGCCCAGTCACTTAGTCTTGTATCTCACATGCTTGGTTATAAATATAAGACTTATTCAAACTAAGTCGTCACTCTTTTGCTCTACAACATATACACATACACTTAAAGCTTACTATTTCGTTATTCAAGTATAATCAAACTTCAGTTATCAAAGAGAAGAGATTATCAAGTAGAGAAAAAAGAAAGAGCTTTTCAAAGTTACTAACCTACTATCTTAAATTGTATTTTGAGAGGTCAACACTAGAGTTTGTTATAGTGACAAGTTAAAATTCATTATTTTGTTGATTATTTGATAAGGGAACACACTATCTTGATATAGTATTGTTTTGTAATGTGTCGAGAATTCTATATTGATATAAAGTTATTTAGTTATCAGGTGAAAACTCGATATCTTGATATAGTGCTATTAAGAAGAAATTATAAAGCTAAGTACTTGGTGTAATTGGTGAATAGGCAATCCCTACCATCTATGGAGACGAATGGCGAAGAAAAATCTCGATCGGTGGATCGGGGAGAGGACATAGGGTGAATTAGTTAACATTCACTTGAGCCTCTATAAATCCGGTTGTGTCATCTCTAACCCTTAAATTATTTACTTATTTGTGTTTATTTTATAAGTTATGAAAGGAGTTTAACAAATTAGTCATTAGTGTTTATGCATGATTTGTTGTCCGCAACTGATCGAAGAGGCGGCTAGGGGTAGTTTAATCAATAGGTTATAATGTAATATGGCCCATTCGCTATGGATTGTATAGTGAATGGGGTTGTTAGGCTTAAACTTAATGGTTTGTACTTAGTTGGGGTTAGTATTGGGTTTTGTATGTAAACCGAGATCCTTATGGATCTCGGTGGGCTTTGGGTTATTGTTGGGCTAGTGTGTTGGGTACTCTATATATAGATCTTATTGTATAGGGTTAGGTTGGTTTTTTCATTTTGTGTTTTCTTGGTCGTCCAATATTGTTTTCATATTGGACGAGTATTGTAAGCAAGTGCTTAAGCACCAGACGTTATTAAGAACGTGTGTTTTGAAGCATTTCTTTGTGTTCTTCGTGTTATTATTAATCGTTCTTGAATCATCTTGTGTTGGATTTCCACTCCAACATCAAGATTAGTTGATATCATATTGAAAGATCCTCCACGGTACTTACAATTGATATCAAAGCCTTAGACCTATTCAGGCTCGTTATTGTGATATCAAGGATTCAAGATCTTGGTACCTTGGTGAATCAGTTTTTTTTCACGGAAAATTGTTGATCGGAGAAGAAGAGGGTGTATTTTTTATGAAATATTGGATTTGCCTTGGAAACAAATCAAATCCTATTTTTGTCGGAAGTTAGTTACAGTTTAAAAAATTCGTTCTCGGCAGATACTCACTGTTCTTGGCCAACTTAACCTTCAAAGCAGCGTTCTCGGCTTCAAATCAGGGTTCTCGGCCAACTTAACCTTCAAAGCAGCGTTCTCGGCTTCAAATCAGGGTTCACGGCCAATATTTGTAGTTCTCGGCCAACTATTTAAGTTCTCGGTCAACTATTTCAGTTCTCGGTCAACTGCTTGGTTCTCGGTCAACTGAACAGTGAACAGATGTGATCAATTTGATTTGGGCTTTGTGTATTGGACTTTAGAGTTTCTCATGAATAAAATTACCTTTGGACTAATTGAACTAAAATGGAACAATTAACTAACGGAAATGTGTCATCCAATGCCTCACTTCATCAAAAACTGGACTCCATAATGGAGACCACCACTCGTGTGCCCCGTCTTCTGTCTCATGAGGGGTTTAGCGAATGGAAGTTTCGATTCGAGAAGTTTGTTAAGATGAAGGATTCCAAAATCTGGAGAAGTATTGTTAGGGGACCTCAAAGAATCACTTATCAACGTGAGAACACAACTGAAGTTATTGTGAAGCCTATTGCTTTGTATGATGATGATCTTGCTAAAGTTGAGGAGGATAAAAAGGTACTCTCAACTTTAACTATGGCACTCTCACCTGAGATTACCCCGGGCTTTAAAGAACTGCAGTATGCTAAGGAGTTGTGGGAGGCATTGATCGAGGTGTATGAGGGAAACGAATACATGAAGAGAAGTCGCCAAGACCTACTGCATCAGAAATTCAATATGTTTGATCATGTTCTGGGAAAGTCGTTGGAGACTCAGCTTAAAGGTTCATAGCTCTGGTGTCTGAGATGAGATCTGCAAGCATCTATCTAGCAACTTTTGAAATAAACAACAAGTTGGTGAATTCATTGCCTAAAAGCTGGGATATGAATGTTGCAGTTATCAAGAAAACTAAAGATCTCAACAGAATGTCTATTTCTAAGATGATGGCTACTATTAAGGCATGTGACATGGATGACAAGCAACGTGCAATAAATCTTGCAAACTCTTACACTGCAGCTGGGTACAATGTTGCTTCCAACAATGCCCTCATCTCACAAGACAGTTTCTTAATGTTCAAGACCACTCAGCAACTTCCACCTCAAGGAAATTTCCAAATGTTTAAATCCACTCAGGGCCAATCATCTTTCATTCTATCTCAACTAGCTCCAGTGTTCTTCACTAAGTCTGCTCAATCAACTGCTGAAAATGGTAAATCTCTATCATCTGGCGCTGCTCCTGGTCAGAACTCCAGTCAGATTCCTTCCAGCCCAAAATAAAATCAAGAGAACATAGCTCTAATGACGGGGTTCATGAACTGCTACAATGCATTCCTAGCTTGAGATTTGGTTCAACCTGTAGTTGCTGCTGAGCTCAATCAGATCCATCCTGATGATGTTGAATAAATGGATATCTCTTGGCAAATCGCCATGGCAGTATTTCGGGCTAAGAAATTCACCAAGAGGGCGGGAAGAAAGAATTGGAATATGCCAAATAATCAGAAGGTGGGTTTCAACAAGGACACTCTGAGATGCTACAACTTTCACGAGCCAGGTCACTTTGCTCGTGAATGCACTAACCCAGCAAAGGAGGGAAATACGGAAAGAGCACTGGTTCCGGTGGGAAATGTTAGAGGAGAAGTTGGGGGTAGTTCGGGAAATGGTGAGAGGGGTTTAGTTGCTCAACAATTCTCTTGGGTTGATCAGATGGCCACTCTCAACATCAACAATCAGACTGCCAACTTTGCTCATGTTGAGGACACTGAGGAAGAAAATGCTGCTGAAGAGCAAGTCAAGGAACTTCAATTTGCACTCATGGCCTTCACTCCTCCCGGCTCATCTGAGGTAAGTTTTCAATCATGTTCTCAAGATTTCATTGATAAAATAAATTTATATAAGCTCCATAATGATAACTTGATTAGAGATATGAAAAGAGTAAATTCTGAAAACTTTGGACTTAAGAAAAATGAAAAAGTTTCCTAGACAAAATAGAAGCACAGAAAAAAGACATCTCTAAGCTTAAATCTGATTTCAGTATAAAAAGTTGTCACCACCTAGATGCCAAACAGGAAATTGCTAAACTGGAATCCTCCAAGTTAGAAATTCTGAATCTAACTAGTAAATTTGAAATGGCTGAACTAGACTTTAAAAAATTCGATAGCTCCAGTAAAGTAGTTAATTCCATGATTGAAAATCAGTTATGGTGTAAAGAGAATAAGGGTGAGGGTATAGGATATAGTCAGGTACCCCCACCATATAATGACAACTATACAGGTCTTCCTCTTACAAAAGAGCAGGAAGAGAAGGTTAAAGATATGAAGTATGGTAAACAAGCTAATAGTAACAAATCTGTAAAAACAATTGTGTGCGCTTCGAAAGTGAACGACTCTATTGTGTTTGCTTCATGTGCAGAGAAAGTAATCATTGAGGAATGGACTGATGAGGATGATGACTCCAGTGTTTCAATTAATAAAGACTTTAATTCTGATGTTTCTTTAAAATTACCTATTTTAAATTATGTTATTCCGACTGTTTGTGTGGAATCTGGTTTTAAGAACAAGGATGCTTGTGTGGTTGATTCTGTTAAGACTTTGAATTCTAATAATGTTGTTCCTAATAAATTTAAAAATTCAAAAAATTCCAACAAGTATTCACCGCCTAAGTTTGTCAAAGAGGGATGCTCAAATGACAAACAAAGTGGTGAACATCATGCTAAGAGAGCTGGTCCACACAACCGGTCCAGACAAGGAGTTGCCCAAAATAACTTCTATGTTAAACGTCAAACTTGTTTTAATTGTGGCACTCCCGGTCATATTGCCAGAAATTGTCCACATCGTCCATATGTTCCTTATTATGGATTTTATCAGAGGAATATGCCTTATATGTCTTAATCCCTATAGGCACAATCAGGCTAATCCCACTGACGATGATTGGAACAGAAACAAATCTGACAGGTTTAGTCCTCATCAGACCAAACCCAACATGTTTCGTAAAGAGGTTAGAAAAGGTGCTTCGGTTCCTATAACGAACAAGAATTCGAAACCGAATCAAGTGAAAAGGACAAAATTGTCTGTCTCTAACCCTCAAAAACCGGAGATCAAGTCGTCCATTCGTACATATAATGCTAAATCTAACAACGATGACATGAATGGTTGTCTAAATCTCCGGTAAGAGAGACTTTGAATTCTATGTTAGACGATCAAAAGGATATGTCATGGCAACCCGTGACAATTTTAGATGAGTCAGGGTCACCCAGTGTAACTATGGACTGGGTACCAAAGTCTAACTGATCTCGCGCATCGTGTAGGAACAGCTATGGAGGAGTATCATCAGACCTTGGTATGTTGATAGTGGTTGTTCCAGGCACATGACAGGAGACATTTCCTGGCTACATGACATTCAAATCTTTAATGGTGGGTATGTGTCCTTTGCGTGAGGAGAAAAAGGGAAGATTACACAGAAGGGTACTGTAAGTAACGGTGTTCTGAAATTTGAAAATGTTAATTTTGTTCCAGAATTGAAGCACAGTTTGTTGAGCGTGTCACAAATCTGTGATAAAGGTTTTTCAACTCATTTTACTAAGAAAGAGTGCTTGATTTTGAAACATGGTATCATCATACCAGAAGACTGGATTCTTGTTCAACGCTTATGTGATCGATATGAACAAAAATGTTCCTGATGAAATAACCTGCTTGTTTTGAAAAGTGTCTGAACATAATGTCATGCTTTGGCATCGGCGTCTTGGTCATGCTAATATGAAAAACTTGAACCGTTTTGCTAAGAATGATTTGGTACGTGGTTTACCCGTTAAAGATTTTGTTACTATTGATTTTGTTACGAACTTTAAATCATTGAAACTGATATATATTGATAAACTTTCAAAAACAAATACATTGAAATGACAAAACGGGTCAGTTTAACGAATACAAATACAAATACGGATACGAAAAACTAACAAATGTCTCATCTCTCTCACTTTCTCATATTAGATATTAGTATAATACCTCGAATAGTCGTAACGATACCTAATCTGATCAATAGAAGCTTTAGTACACGAATCCAATCTCTACCTGAACAAGGTGAGACTTGGTTCCATCGTGTAAAGTTTTCAATCTCATGATTATCGGTTTATACTAATAAACACACACACGCTCAATTATGATAAATTAGTTGTTTAATTACTAGGAGGCTCATAAACAATAAACCTTTAAGATGATACATTTGAGTTTTTGTACAACTCACATTTATGTGAGACAACTGGTTTTCAAACATGTCATTGAGATTTTTAAACTAACTAAACTCATGACAGAGAGTCTAAATGTTTTCAAAAATATTTTCCAAAAGGTTTTTATTACATTATAGTGATTAAGTATATTTAGACTTACGGGATGGTAACTACTGGTGTTATGAGGTTTTATATACAAGGCTTGCCTTACTTGGTTATTACACGTTAGTTATTGGAAAAGTGTTAGCCAATAAGTAATATGACCACAGTCATAGATATAGTCGAGTGATAAGTACCTTTTGGTAATTTGTAAGCAAACATGTATAAAAACATGTTAATGATGTAATTGTAAAAATGTGTCATTTACAAATGAATGAACTCATCAGTATTCCTGCTAACTAAATATTTTTAAACATGTTTCATGTGACTTCTTAAAGACACAAGAATGATGTTGCAGGCCTTTCAACTTAAATAAGTGATTTGTCACCGGAATAAAGAAATATGTTTTTTTAAATTAGGGCTTATCCTAGTAAAACTTACGTTTGTATACATATAGGTTTTATACTCTGTTTGTGAAATAAAAATCACGGTGTTTTTACAGTCTGGTAATTTTCATAACTACGGTCCTGATGAATAAATCCCCTACCAAATTGTTGGTACATGATGTCAGTAGTTCAATATCTAGTGTCTGTAATCGTGTTAGTTGGTTTTGTTTTTGTGTTTTAGTTAAGTTGTCTCACAAGTTTGCCTGATATAAGCGAACTTGTGGACAAGCGAAGTTATTGACAACTTCGCCTAGTCTGTTAGGCGAAGTTGTCGATAACTATATATGTTTGGCTACGGCTTATGTTTAGCAAGTTTTGAGAACGTGTAATTGTGATTTGCATATCACGTGTTAAAGGAGTTGCAATACAACGTGTCTTTTGAGTATTGTAACGTGTATTTGTGCTTGGTTTTAACGTATATCGCATCGAACACTCGTATCGTCTTACGTAGGGATTCCGCACCTACGTAGTACGAGATACTTCCGTGTAGATCCGGCTGGGAAACTACAATTGGTATCAGAGCTTTTGCTCGTGATTGTGTGGTTCGGGGTTATCACACGAGTGTAGAAATCGATCCGTTCGACTATTCGCGGGACGAGTTTACGTTGAAATACCGAGTTTTTGTGTCCTACTCATCTACCACTATCAAATATAACCCATTACACCTTCGCATACCTCGCAATACGACAAATTAAAACCTGCAAAATCCTTGTGTTCATCAGACGAAGTTGCCATCATTGTTTGTAGGTTTTAGGCGAAGATATAAGTTTAAGCGAAGTTATCATTAACTTCGCTTGTCTCACAAGTTCGTTTGAATTAAGCGAAGTTGTCAAGAAGCGAAGTTAAACACCAAGCGAAGTTAAGGTTTAGCGAAGTTAAGCTTAAGCGAAGTTAAGCATAACTTCGCCTACAGGGCACTGTTCAAAATAATAAAAAATTATTTTATACTTTCCTTGTGTTTTGAGTTGTGTTTCTTTCAACGATGACTTCGGTAAACATCACGGAACTAGTGAAAATGGAAGTTGAAGCCGGTTCAGCAACTAAGGCTCCGAAAATGCTTAAGGGTACCGATTTCGTTGCTTGGAAAGATCGATTTGAACAGTATGTTAAATATGAAGATGCTAAGATGTGGGTGTGCATACAAGATGGATACATTCCACCAACGGCCTTGTTTGAGGGTCGTGATCAAATAAAGATGTACAGTAAGATGGATGAGGAGGAGAGGAAAATGTATGAGGCAGAGAGTAAAGCTCATGCGGCTATCACCATGGCTCTTCCACAAGAGATTCTTCACACCTTCAGGAAATACAAAACCGCTAGAGAGCTATGGGAAGCGCTAGAAAATCTATATGAAGGGAATGTGGGGATACGTGCATCCAAAATTAAGCTACTAAAAACCCAATTCTCGGTGTTCAAATAATTGAAAAATGAATCACTTGATGATATCATCACAAGGTATTATCACATGATGACCGAACTCAGCAATTACTCCATTGTATACAAAGAAGAGGAGATAGTAGAGAAACTTCTTGATGCTCTTCCACCGAAATGGGAAATGTACACGGTTTTGATGAGAGAAGATAAAGAGTTTGCCGATATTGATTTGGAAACAACAGTCAATAAATTACGAACTTTTGAACTAAACATGGTTCGGAAAGAGACACCAACTGATCAGGTTTAGGATCCGGGAATGTACGCTGCAAAAGTTAGTTCAAGTTCAAGTTCAAGGTCAGAATCATCTGCTTACTACTCAAAGGGAGACTCAAGCTCAAACTCAACTCATGATGGTCATGTGACTCTCAACATGGATGGTGATGTATGTTTTGTAGCTGGAGGAAGTAATTCTTCAAAACCTCAAGCCACAACTGGTAGTTTTTCCTCAAATGTTCCAACCAGCAACTACTCACAGATGCCCATGAGTGTTAAATCAACTGAACAGCAGTTTGCTCTCTATGCATCCTTCATTGCATCTTACGAAAACTACATCAAAGGTAAAATAGTCGACCCTGCAACTTTAGATGAAGACTATGATCAGATCGATGCTGATGATCTAGAAGAGATGGACCTGCAATGGCAGATGGCTATGATAGTAAGAAGGGTTAAGAGATTCATGAAGAAAACAGGCAGAAAGTTCATTGGAGAAAGACCAGGGTTTGACAAATCAAAGGTTAGATGCTACAACTGTCAACAAAATGGTCACTTTGCCAAGGAATGTACCAATGAGAGAGTCGAACGTAGTCAGAACAGGCCTGCACAACAGAATGGGGGAGATAGTGAGGATAAGGCTATGGTATCTAGACACAATAGTGGGTATAACTGGAACCTACAGGTTGAGGAAGTCTTCGAACAGCAAATTTGGTGAACATCGAAACTGCAGGAAATGAGAAAGTGACGGGAGAAAATCAAGCTTACATGGCAGAAGTGAACGATCAGCTCTCAGAGGTAAGTTCTGAACTTCATTGTATGCAATGTGAAAATCTGTCTGAACAATTGAAAACAGTAACTGATCAGTTTGTTAGTTTGGACGCTCAATTTAAAACGTTAAAAGAAGATCATCATTACACTAAAACTAGAGAAAACAGTTACTCGGTAAAAATAAAAGCTAGTGAAAAAGATATCAGAAGTCTTAAAGCCAGTCTAGCTGAAAAAATACAAGTAATTGATCTTAGTTATGAAGTGTTAGAGGAAAAAACCAAACTAATTGCTAACAGGGATAAACAGATAGCTGATTACCAGGTAAAAGTGATGAAATTAAACAGAAAAATTGAACAATTTAGAAATTCCTCAGCAATGCTTGATCACATCGTAAGTGTTCAACGTTCCCCAGTTAACAAAGGGGGAATTGGATTTTCTGAGGTTCCACCACCATATAACCATAACTGTACGTATGATCCTAGTAATCAGAAATCTGTTGATGTTGAAATTAGTCAGACAGTTCCTGTCAAAGTTTCGATTAAAGAACCTGAAGTTAGTAAAAGCGAAACATGTAAGCCTGTTTCAAATGTTAAGATTTCTGTTCCTATTTCTGTCTCATCAAATTCGTACAAGACATCCGAATCTAGTGAGATAAAAGAAGAGGTAGTGTTACTAAAACGTGGGGAGGAATATAAGCCAACTGAAAAGAACACTCCCCTAAACCCGTTTGTCCCACCATATGTTAGACAAACGAATAGTAATGCAACCTCAACATCTGAAACAACTGTTGAGACGAAAGTTAAACACATGAGCTGTTTCAGATGCAATCAAATAGGACACCTGATTGCTGATTGTCCTCTAAATCAGAGATTTAGAGGTATGAGGCCTCCGAAAACTGAAAATAAAACTAACAGTAATTACTATAAGGGTAAGAATGCTAACTCTCCAAAATTCAGACATTGGACTAATCCAAGATTTCAAAGAAATCGATCTCAGTTTTTCCCAGTTAACAACCGAACCAACAATTATAATTCAGTTAATCCACTAAGGTTTGGATGGCCTCATAGTCAATTCTCAAGAAGGTATCCTTATAGAACTTACAGAAATCGTTCTCAATACGGGATGCCGTTTAACAGATTTAATCGACCCAAGACCAGTAGGTCTTGGGTCCCCAGATTTTAATCCTTTTCTTTAATCGTGTAGGAACAGTTGAACAGGACTGCAAACAATCTGTGGGTAGTGGACAGTGGATGTTCCCGGCACATGACTGGTAACAAGAATTTGTTACACGAATGGAAACCTGTTCAAGGAGGAAGAGTTAGTTTCGCTGGAGATAGCGGTGGTAGAATTACTGGTATTGGAACTGTGACAAATGGTAAAATGAAGTTAGAAAAGGTGAATTTTGTAGAAGAGTTGAAGCATAGAAGAGTTGAAGCATAATTTGTTGAGCGTATCTCAGATTTGTGACAAAGAGTACACAGTGCACTTTACCAAAGATGAAGCAATTGTTCTGTATCCTGGTTTCAAGATACCAGAGGCATGGGTGTTGATGAAAGCTCTCTACTGGTAGAAGTGAGGACCAAACACATCCGAAGATATGTCCTTCAAACTGAAGCAACCGACATAATTCTAAGCGATAGTGACATTTTTTTTAAGTAAAAACGAAAAATACGGTTACTCGGGATTGATCATCCCATTAAGCTCAACGAGATTTTGAAAACGAGTTCTGTCAAACGCTTTAGTAAAAAGATCAGCGAAATTATCTAACGAATCAAACTTTTCGAGCACTATTAATTTCTTCTCAGCACAATCCCGTATAAAATGATGACGAATGTCAATGTGTTTAGTTTTGCTATGTTTTACGGGATTGTTAGTTACTGAGATTGCAGCAGTGTTATCCATACAAATAGGAGTTTGAGTAAAATTCAGACAGTAATCGCGCAATTGTTGTTGTATCCAAAGAACCTGGGAGCAGCAGTTTGATGCTGCCATGTATTCTGCTTCACAAGTAGAAATGGCTACTGAGGTTTGCTTCTTGCAATGCCATGACACCAATCTTCCTCCCAGAAACTGACATCCGCCGGTTGTCGACTTCCTGTTCTGATTGCACCCTCCATAGTCAGAGTTTGTGTAAGCAACCAAGTCTAGATCTCCCCCTTTCGTATACCACAACCCCAGCTTAGGCTTGCCTTTGAGATACCGCAGTATTCTCTTCACTCCCTTCAGGTGAGATTCCTTTGGGTTTGCCTGAAAACGAGCATAGAGACAAACTGCAAACATAATGTCAGGTCTAGATGCAGTTAAATACATTAAAGAACATATGATTGCTCGATATTGGGTGGGGTCCACATCTGCATCACTGTCTGAATCAACACCCAGTTTGTGGTTGACGCAAACTGGAGTATCAAATGGAGTGCTGTCCTCCATCTTGAAGCGTTTGAGAACGTCTTGGACATATTTAGTTTGATGGATGAACATCCCATCTTTCTTCTGATCAACCTGCAATCCTAAAAAGAAAGTTAACTCACCCATTGCACTCATTTCAAACCTCTTTTTCATGACTTCTTCAAACTCCTGACACATGACGACTTTTGATGCAGCAAATATGATGTCGTCTAAGTATACTTGAACTAGCAGAAAATCTCGCCCTTTTCTCTTGACAAACAGCGTGCTATCAATCTTTCCTCTTTCAAACCCATTCTCAAGTAAGTAATCAGATAAGGTGGCGTACCAGGCACGAAGGGCCTGATGTAGTCCATATAACGTTTTACTCAGCTTGTACACATGTTCAGGAAAGTCAGGGTCAGGAAAACCCGGAGGCTGTTCAACGTATACTACCTCAGCGCCGTCCCATTCGATATGTAGAGAGCGTTAGCAAGAGGATATTCGCACAGTGCAGAGCGTCGAGTGCTCGAAGTATACCAGAGCTTCGTCCACGACATACTCCGCTTTTTGGTTATTTGATCAACCCGGCGTATGTTGCTCCTCGTGGGGACGAGTTTCGGGATCCGGCACCGCAACAGGCTGTTGGTTCCCAACCACCACCTGCGGTACAGCAAGCATTGCCTGCTGCTCCTGTTGTGGCACCGGAGGAACAAGTAGACCTTGAAGCTGCTTTTGGTGGCCAAGGATTTTTTTGATATGGAACGAGTTGATCCTGAGGCAGAGGTTCAGGTCTCAATAGCAGAGGTTTCTGGTGTTGAAGTGTCAATGGTAGCTACGTCTATAGCTGATTCTGAAAGAACCAACTCTGACTCCTCAGCTGATGATGTTGCTGAAGCAAGACATATACTGGTCGCCCAAGAAATAATTCATGGAAAAAGAAAGAAAGATACAGATGACAGTGAGTCTGATTTTGAGGAGGAGTTGGGTCGTTTGATTCGTCGATCTAAAAGGGTTAGAACTGGTGAAGGATCGGGAGCTGGTGAAAGCTCGAGGGTGGTTCTTTTCTCTCCACCCGCCTTATCTAGTATGACTATGGTCCCTGCGTCCATGACTGTGACAGGACCAATCACCTCGGATGTTCCCGTGGTATCTACATCATCTTCATTTGGCATTCCACCCACTACTTTTCAGTTTTCGGCTCCAGAAATTGTTGCTTTGCCACCTCCTACACTTACTCCATCGGAGGTTGTTGCAAGATTCGTTGAGTCGATACTGGTTGCCACTGCAGGGTTATCTGTTACAATACCACCTGCGGTTACTTTTCAACCTGTTTCTGATGTTCCGGCTACCTTGGGAATCCCTCCTCCGTATGCTCAAGACACTTCTCATATGAGGTTTGATTTTGATGCAACTTTATCTGACTCAGACAGGATAGCAGCTCTTGAGAGGGTCGTGGCAGAACAGTCAAGAATCAACCTGATCCAGACCCACGCTATTCAGCGCCTTGTTGCAGAGAATCAGATTCAGTCATCCCTCCTGATTGAACACGGTAAACTTTTTGATGCTTTAAAACAGTTCTTAGCATCTCAGGGGGAGACGAGCTGCAAGGGCGATGAGTTGCAGACGAAGAAGAGTAATGATAGAGAAGATGATCCCAATGCATCGAAAGATGCAGGTGGTGAGTTGCCAAGAAATGAACAAGCTCTTGGGAATTCCACATCTCAGGGGGAGTCAGCTGGTGCAACAGGTGAATCAGGGGGTGAAGATGTGGTGGTAGTGGATGATGAGGAGGTGTTGGATGATGATATTGTAGGTGACGACGATGTGTTACCGGCTGAAGAGATTGAAAAGATAGGAGCTGACATTGTATTTGATAGTGAGATTGAAGAGGGAGAGATTGTGGAGGAAAATGTTGAGCATGAGATTCCGGAAGCTGATAAGACAAATGTGGGTCATGATATGGGAAGTGATGAGACTGAATGGGAAGAGCAGCCGAAATGGAAAGAAGAATACGCTCAATGGTTCGTAAAGACAAAGAAACCGGCGGTTCCTACTATGTTCAAGAAGAGTTACAACATTAAAGGGTATGCTGAATCGAAAAAGGGGATTATATGCTGGTTATATGATGAGCAGTTGAGGCTGTTTGTGATCAAACGTTTTGACGGAGTTCAGTATTTCAAAAGGTTATTGAGATCATTGAATACCTTGCCGGAGTGTGAGGTGAAGGATTTAGCCAAGTTGGGGTTGATAAACAGAAGTGATGATAATATGGCTAGGATTATTGGAAAGATCGTGTGGAAAGAAAGTATAAAAGAGAAAAAGTTCGTGTTGTTAAAGCCACAGAGAGGGAAGCTAGTTGAGGATAAAGACAGAGGTATGAGAGCTGATGGAAACCTTGGATGGTAATGAAGTAAAAGCCGATCCGGTGTTTAAAAGAAGTGCCGATGAAACAAATGCCCAAGGATGTCTTAAAGAATCTGAAATGGTGGTATGTCGATAGTGAAACAGCTGAAGCGGTGATGGAGGACGAAGATGAACAAGAGTTGCTGAGAGTGTATGATCCAATGCATTTGGTGAATTTGTCTCAAGCTGACTTGCAGGTGCTGAACGAGAAAAAGATATTCTATATTCCTGCATGGAAAGAAGAAGCCAAGAAATACCAGAGAGTTGTCTCTGTCTGTATAAGACAGGGAGTTCATGCTTGAAGACGGGTGACTCGAGTTTTGGGATTACACGACACGTGATTGAAGTTAGAGATATGATGCTACTGCCAAGGGGGAGTCTGTTGGTACATGATGTCAGTAGTTCAATATCTAGTGTCTGTAATCGTGTTAGTTGGTTTTGTTTTTGTGTTTTAGTTAAGTTGTCTCACAAGTTCGCCTGATATAAGCGAACTTGTGGACAAGCGAAGTTATTGACAACTTCGCCTAGTCTGTTAGGCGAAGTTGTCGATAACTATATATGTTTGGCTACGGCTTATGTTTAACAAGTTTTGAGAACGTGTAATTGTGATTTGCATATCACGTGTTAAAGGAGTTGCAATACAACGTGTCTTTTGAGTATTGTAACGTGTATTTGTGCTTGGTTTTAACGTATATCGCATCGAACACTCGTATCGTCTTACGTAGGGATTCCGCACCTACGTAGTACGAGATACTTCCATGTAAATCCGGCTGGGAACCTACACAAATATTTCAATTAACACCGATTCCACAGCTCGCGTTCATGTCTCCCCTCCAGGGGTACAAGGTCAGGGGTTATGACACCTAGCGGCAGTGTATTCAACGACCTTAACATTCTTTTAAAATACTGAATGCCGTCATACCGTTTAATCACAAAGAGCTTCAACTGCTCATCATAGATCCAGCAAATAATCCCTTTCTCATCTCTCTTGCACTTAAACACCCATTTTGTGCCTATCGCATGCACATGCTTCGGTTTTTCAACCAAAGTCCAAACTTCCATTTTCTTGAATTGAGCCAACTCTTCTTGCATAGCTTCGACCCACGAGCTGTCCTTGAGAGCCATTTGATAATTCTTCGGTTCAATCTGGCTGATAAAGCAGGTGTAGAAGCATTCGTTGATTATCCCTGTCTCCTTGATGCTTGTGTAAACACAGGTGTGCTCATTCAAACTACGTCTTGTTTGTACACCGGAGGACACATCACCAATCACATTCTCCAAAGGGTGATATTTATGAATTCTCGTGGTCGGAACAGAACCAACATGCAAATTGTCTTCCAAGTTAGAAGAGAGCTCGTCAATGGTTGTTTCATGCTGAGAGTGAAATGGATTGAAAAATTCTTCTTCAGTCGAGGCAGCAGGGGTATCGACAGCATTTGATGAGGAAGGTTAACATTTATCGATCAGCTGTCTTTGCAATAGGTTTTCTTCCTCATCAAGGATCATCTTCGTAGCAACTCTCTCTTCTTCTTCAGCAACATCCAAATACGGTATGTTAAAAGACTTAAAAGTTTAACATAGTCGAAAAACTCAGCAGGTCCGTTGCTTGGTTTTGGCGGTTGGTAACTTGTGATATCGGTGTTACACACCACCTCAACCTTGCTGGTCGATGTATTAAAGACACGTCTGTTGGGAGTCCCAACAACATAACCGACTAAGATTCCTTCATCGGCTACTTCACCAAATTTAGAATTTGTCTTCAAAATCGAACAAGGGGACCCAAATGGTTCAAGACCACTCAAGTTGGGCTTTCTCCCATGCATAAGCTCATAACACGTTTTACCAAGTCTTTTAACAGTTAAGACTCTATTCAGAACATAACAGGCTGTAGCAACAGCTTCATCCCAAAACACCACAGGAAGCTTTGAATCAGCCAGCATTGTTCTGGCTCCTTCAATTAATGTTCAGTTCTTCCTTTCAGCCACTTCATTCTGTTGCGGTGTATACGGAGCGCTGTATTGGTGTTCAATCCCTCTCTGAAGGCAGAAGATCTCCATCTCAAAATTCTTGAACTCCGTTCCATTGTCACTCCTGATGAACTTAACCCTTTTATCCATAATGTTCTCAACTTTGGTAATCAAATTCTTCACCATCTGAGCCGTTTCGTCTTTTGATTTCAGGAAATATACCCACGAATATCGTGAGTAGTCATCAGTGATCACCAAGCAATAAGAAGTACCTCCTAGACTTTTTGCATTCACGGGACCGAAGAGATCCATGTGAAGCAATTCTAGAGTACTGGCAATTGAATTGACTTTCTTGGTGAGATGGGATTTCTTGTGCTGATTTCCCTTCTTGCACGCTATACATTTATCTTCAAAATTGAAATTCTTCAAGGGAACGCCCAGCACAAGTCCATTCCAGACAATGTGGTTCATCTTCCGAAGATGAATGTGCCCCATTCTCCTATGCCACAATTCGGACTCTGATTCACTCGCTTTTGTCATAAGGCATGATTCTGCCGTGGCCATTTCAGTTGATCTCATATCCATAATATATGTATTTCTTTCACGTGGAGCCTTCATCACAATCCACTCCTCTGGAATCTGAAAACCAGGTTTCAACACAATCGCCTCATTCTTAGTAAAATGAACGGTGTACTCCTTATCACAGATCTGCGACACACTCAGCAGATTGTGCTTCAATTCTTCTACAAAGTTAACTTTCTCCAATGTCATCTTTCCGTTCGACACCGTTCCCATTCCTGTAATCTTGCCACCACTCGCTTCCGGGTCTAAGGTGATGAACATGTTGTGACCCGGGAAAAATTGTCTCTGATTATCTCCTCCGTCATCTCTTCCAGCACCTCCAGCACCGGCAACAGCAGCCATATCTGCAACAAACGAATCAATTTAGATAAACGTTAAAGCATAACACAAGTTCGCTTGTTACCATGAGCGAAGTTGTGATTAAATCTGTATCGGCGAAGTTAAAGATGGGGCGAAGTTAGGAACAACTTCGCTTCATCTTTAAGTTCGGCTAATAATTAAAAAATTAAAAGGTCCAGGCGAAGTTAATGATAACTTCGCCTCACCACAACATCGCCTCAGGCGAAGTTGAGCCTCAGGCGAAGTTACGGATAACTTCGCCTAAACCTTAAGTTCGCCTGAATCTGAATCGGCGACAGTAAGGATTTCGAACGACGTGCCGTTGGCGAATTTAACGATTGTGGAGATTAAGGACTCTGAAACACAAGTTTTTAAGGATAACTAGACGACCAGGTTGTACATGACCACGTGAAAACAAGGTTTGAAATCGGGTTTAAGGATCGATCGGCCGAGGTTATTAACCGGTCATCGAAACAACCTTAGATTAACATCAAAGAACAGATAACACGATGTAATGACCCAACCAACCTTTAAATCGGTTTGAAATCGAAGAAAGAAAATCAGATGATAATGAATTAAGTTCGCTGTGATAATCGAGATTAAGTTCGCTGATATTGAAAGTTATGAACAGTTTGACCTTAAAAATTCTTTATATAGGGTCAGAGATTATACAGGCGAAGTTACGGTTAACTTCGCCTAGGCGAAGTTATTCATAAGTCCGCCTGTTTAACAACATCGCCTATATTTACAAAATCAATCCTTATAATTTGAACATTTTGCAATTAAGTTCTAAAACTTCCCTTTAAGAATTAAATGACACGATCAAGTCCAAATAACCAGATAAAAAATTATAAAACTACCTAAGTACAAGAAACTTTTAAAAATTAAAGTATAAGGGATCAAATTTCAGTCTCGATAGGGACTACTACGTTTTAGAAAAGATACGAACAGAAATCATACTAATTACGTGACTATCACATAGATCCGTATTTAGCTGTATTATGACATAAAGAAACAGGTTGTAAGCAGGTAAATAACTTAAGATGGTTTTCATCGTTTCAGTGATACGAGTTAAGTTCAATTAATCTCAAAAATTAAGTGGGCAACAACTCAGAGATTATGATGCCTCCTATCTATTCTCAAAGCGTATTTGGCTTTCCCCAAGTCACCCCGAATTGACTTCGACCCATAGTGTCTGATTAAGTTTGTAAGTACTCTTCATCTGCTTCCCGTTCTCTTTCTTACTCAATGCTTAAGAAGTCTTGATATTTTGAACTCTAGAATGTTTCAATAACTCATAAGTTTTTTTTTTTTTATTCAAACATTCATATAGACTTTAGAGTAGTAAACAACTGCAAGTCCCGAATCTGGATCACTGCAGTTTCTTGAAACGCAATCTTCACGGGAATCAGAACACTTACGGGCTCGTGTATGACTGGGTAATCGCTTTTCTGCCTATCATTCGGAAAGATATATATGAAGACATGCAAAACTCTTAAGGAGTTTCCACGTAAAATCGAGTAGTTTTAGTTTGTATCACATCTACATTTACGCACCATAAAAAGTTACCATGACATACAATGACTGTCCTAAAGCCTTTTAAGCCTAATAACTTCACTAGTTAAGCACACAGAATCAGTATATCCATCATTTTCCAAGGTTGGATCAATTTCCTGTTAAACATAGCAAACGAACTTCTTACGAAGTAGTAGACTTGAAAAATAATTTCATTTCCCCTTAAAAATTTTAACATTAATCGCCCCGACCAAAACAAAGTCTTCAGGTAAACGGCTATCCCGAAGATCCAATGGATCAGCTGGACCGACCACATACTAGTATGTGTCCTTCTAACTAAGTATGATCGACTAATTTTAAGCGAAAAAATGAAAACTCATCATAAACCGCCCCGGTCACTTTCAGTCATCTGGTTAATGGCTATCCTCAAAATCTACAAGTAGAAAATGAGGACCAAAACATATCCGAAGACAAATCCTTCAAACTGAGGTAACCGACATATTTTAAGCGATAGTGACGTTTTTTTTTTTTTTTTTTAAATATAACATGAAAAGCATGGTTACTCGGGATTGATCATCCCATTCAGCTCGATAAGGTTTTGAAATCTTGTTTTGTCAAACGCTTTAGTATAAAGATCAGCGAAATTATCAAGCGTATCCACCTTTTCAAGCACAATCAGTTTCTTCTCAGCACAATCCCGTATAAAATGATGACGTATGTCAATATGTTTAGTTTTACTGTGCTTCACGGGATTGTTAGTTACTGAGATAGCAGCTGTGTTATCAATGCAAATAGGTGTAAGTAAGAAATTCAGACCATAGTCGCGCAACTGTTGTTGAATCCAAAGAACCTGGGAGCAGCAGTTGGATGCTGCCATGTATTCTGCTTCACAGGTTGAGATCACGACCGAAGTCTGTTTCTTTCATTGCCACGACACCAATCTGCCACCAAGAAACTGACATCCTCTAGTTGTTGACTTCCGACTCTGATTGCACCTTCCATAATCAGAATCTGTGTAAGCAACTAGCTCCAAGTCTCCTCCTCTCGGGTACCACAACCCCAGCTTCGGTTTGCCCTTGAGATACCGCAAGATCCTCTTCACACCCTTCATGTGAGATTCCTTTGGGTTTGCCTGAAAACGAGCACAAAGACAAACAGCAAACATTATATCAGGCCTAGAAGCAGTTAAGTACATTAAAGAACCTATAATAGCCCGATACTGAGTTGGGTCCACATCTGCATCACCGTCTGACTCAGCACCCAATTTGTGATTGACGCAGATTGGAGTGTCGAATGGAGCGCTGTCCTCCATCTTGAAGCGTTTGAGCACATCATGGACATATTTGGTCTGATGAATGAACATCCCATCCTTCTTCTGATCAACCAGCAATCCTAAAAAGAAAGTTAGTTCACCCATAGCACTCATTTCAAACCTTTTCTTCATGACGGCCTCAAACTCCTGACACATGGAGACTTTAGATGCAGCAAAGATAATGTCATCCACGTAGACTTGCACCAGCAGGAAGTCGCTTCCTTCTCTCTTGAAGAACAACGTGCTATCTATCTTCCCTCTTTCAAACCCATTTTCAAGCAAGTAATCTGATAAAGTTGAATACCAGGCACGAGGTGCCTGATGTAGTCCATACAATGCCTTGCTTAACTTGTACACGTGATCAGGAAAGTCTGGGTCAGGAAAACCCGGAGGTTGCTCAACATACACTACCTCATCAACTTTCCCATTCAGAAACGCACTCTTCACATCCAACTGAAATACCTTCATCTTCCTATAAGCAGCGAATGCCAAAAACAATCTAATGGCTTCCAACCTTGCGACAGGAGCGAACACTTCATTATAATCAATCCCCTCTTGTTGATTAAAACCTTTAACGACTAGCCTCGCCTTGTATAGAACACAAACCAAACAAACACACGAAATAACCGAACACACGTTATATATTATAACTCAAACACGTGACGTAATATCACTGTTACAGACTCTCGTCCTCACGTTACAACGAACTCAAACTACTGAAACGAACTTAAACCACTTTTACCGGCAAAGCTCACTCTCCCTCCTTGAACAGGTTTCAAATCGTGTAACAAGTATTTGTTACCCGTCATGTGCCGGGAACAGCCGCTATCTACAACCCAAAGATTGTTGGCAGCCCTGTTCAACTGTTCCTGCACAATAAAGCAAAAGATTAGAATTTAGGGACCCAAGACCAATTGGTCTTGGATCTATACATCCCAAACTTTGGCTTTCCAAAGTTAGTATCTTGATAATTCCTGTAAGTCGATTGATTGTGAGGCCTTCCAAACCTTTGTGAATTGAAAGAATTATAGCTTGTGGTTTGGTTATTAGCAGTGTAAAACTGAGATTTGTTTCTATGAAAACCTGAATTAGTCACATTTTTTATTTTTAAATAGTTTTCATTTTTAGCAACATGATAATTACAATTAGGCTTATTCTCAGTTTTAGTAGGCCTTACACCTCTGAATCGCTGCTTCAGAGGGCAATCTGCAACTAGGTGCCCTAATTGATTACACCTAAAACAACACCATGCTCAACCTTTTTATCAACCGGTGTTTTAGATGTCGAGGCTTTATTACCGCCCATTCGTCTCACATATGGTGGGACGTACGGGTTTAGTGGAGTACTCTTTTTATTCGTCTTATCTTTCTCTCCACCATTGGGTAATACCACCTCCTCTTTTGCCTTACCAGACTCGGATGACTTATCCGAATCCGATGAGACTGGACTTGGATCAGAAATTATAACACTTGAAACAGGCGAACTTGTTTCGCCTCCACTAACATTTGGTTCTTTACAAGTTACTTTAACTGGTACTGTCTGAGCAACCTCAAAGTCAACAGATTTCTGAACACTAGGGTTGAAAGTGTAATTGTGATTATAAGGTGGTGGAACCTCATGATAACCGATTCCTCCTCTCTTAGCAGAGGAACCTTGATCACTAACAAGGTGATCAAGAATAGCAGAGGAATTTCTGAACTGCTCTAGTTTTCTATTCAGTTCCACCACTTTTACCTGGTGATCAGCAATCTGTTTTTCTCTATCAGCAATTAGTTTGGTTTTTTCTTCCAAAACTTCATAGCTTAAATCAATCACTTCAATTTTTTCAGCAAGTTTTGTTTTTAGACTTTTAACATCTTTTTCACAAGCTTTTATTTTGACTTTATAGCTATTTTCTCTTGCTTTTGTAAAATGATGATCTTCTTTTAGGGTTTTAAATTCAGCATCCAACCTAACATACTCATCGGTTATAGTTGCTAATTGCTCAGACAAGTTTTCACATTTAGAGCATGTAAGTTTAGAACATACCTCGGAGAGCTGGTCATTAACGTCTGCCATAAGAGCTTTTTCCTCTCCGGTAACCTTCTCACTTTCTTCAGTTTCTACCTTTGCCAAATTTGCCTGCTCAAAAGTTTCTTTAGAAAGCAGGTTCCAGTTGTATTCACCATCTTCTCTGGACATCATGGCACTATAATCTTTTCTACCCTCACTTTGCTGTGGTGACCTACCCTGACTTCGTTCCACACGCTCATTCCTGCATTCCTTAGCAAAGTGACCGTTTTGCTGACAATTGTAGCATCTCACCTTCGTCTTGTCAAACCCTGGCTTTCCACCGACAAACTTTCTTCCGGTCTTCCTCAATAAAACGCTTCACTCTTCTTACAATCATGGCCATCTGCCATTGCAGATCCATTTCCTCCAGATCATCAGCATCAATCTGGTCATAGTCTTCATCCAACATAGCTGGATCAACAACCTTCCCTTGAATGTAGTTCTCATAGGAAGCAATAAAAGAAGCATAGAGACCAAACTGCTCTTCAGCAGACTTGACACTCATAGGCATCTTGGAGTAGTTGTTGCTGGTAATACTTGGAGAGCAACTACTCTTGCTTACCTGGGGTTGAGAACCACTCGATCCACCTGCTTAAGCCTTAAACCCGAAAAAATCAAAAAAAAAAAAATTTCCTGAAAAGTACTGTAGGCGAAGTTACGGATAACTTCGCTTAAGCCTTAACTTCGCCGCTAATTAACTTCGTTGAAGAACTTCGCTGATGATTAACTTCGCTTAAGGTAAGCGAACTTAGGAGATAGGCGAAGTTGTAGAGAACTTCGCTGAGTTAGGCGAACTTGAGAAGGTAGGTGAAGTTGTGGATAACTTCGCTTAACCTTATATCTTCGCCGAAACCCTACGTATCCTGACGGCAACTTCGCCTGATGAACACGGACGTTTTTGCAGATCTGGAATCTGGATTTTACAAGGTTTTTGACGGTGCAAAGGCTTGAACACGATAGTAGGAGGTAAGATTGACTAAAAAACACAGAAAACACGTCCCGCGAATAGTCGAAACGGGACGAATTCTATACCTGCGTGAATATCCCGAACCACACAATCGAGAAAAAGCTCCGATACCAATTGTAGGTTCCCTGGACGGATCGCACGAGATATATCGGTCTACTCAGGTGCGGAATCCCTGCGTAGATCGTTACGAGTATAGAACACAAACCAAACAAACACACGAAATAACCGAACACACGTTATATATTATAACTCAAACACCTGACGTAATATCACTATTACAGACTCTCGTCCTCACGTTACAACGAACTCGAACTACTGAAATGAACTTAAACCACTAACTCAAACCAAGCCGTAAGCTGGTATATAAATACACGACAACTTCGCCTGGCATGTTCAGGCGAAGTTGTCCATAACTTCGCTTGACTAACAAGTTCGCCTGTTAAGCGAACTTGTCAGTAACTTCGCTTAAACATACAAAACATAATTAAACATTACAGACTCGATTACAGACACTAGATTATGAACTACTGACACTATGCACCAACACATCCTGATCAGCCATATTTTGCAATTTAAGGCCTAACTCATTTATATATAAAGAGGGTTATAAACCTAAACGAAAAGACAACATATTCCAGCCGATTTTGAGAGGGGAACCAAGGTTTTGAAGGTGTTTTGAAGCTAGGAATCAAGGAGGATTGAGAGTTCTTTTATACGGGTGTTCAAGGATCAATTGCTAAGGGTTTTATCGCTCTAACTTTCATTCCTTGTTCATTATTCGTCATGTCTTTCCTCTTTGTTTTTAACACTTGTTTAGGATTGTTTTTAATAATGATTCTAGGCTAGACTTCATGTCTACCTAGGTTTAGGATTGTTTTTAATAATGATTCTAGGCTAGACTTCATGTCAAAAACTTGATATGCTAAAAACAGTCAATTAAATATTAACTAAATTAAACAAGTAATAAAAACCAGACCTAAGACTCAACTACACAAAACACCGGCAAGTGAACCGATCAATTGTATTAAAGCTATGTAATCCGGAATATCTAACCCACATGACTCTATAAATTACGTAAATTAACTAATTAGACTCGACTTACGACACGACTATTTATTATTAATGTTTTAAGGGGGTTTTTAAACTAAAACTAAACTAAGAAAGCAAATTAACAAGTAAACTAGAAACAAGCAATCAAACACAAGATCGAAACCAACAAGAGAAGGAATCTACCTATGTAAGAATCCCATGCATCAACAATCATCAAGCAATGGACAAATAACATGATTATGGAAACTGATTTCTAAACATATTCATCTAACAAACCCTAAGGACCCTTGACCGAATCAAACGAAATCCCAAAGAACAATTATTAGATTATTAAGCAATCAGTATTATTGATTTCCTTACAGTCATCAATTAGGGCTAATTAATAGTATCATAAAGCAAGCAATCTTAGGAAACACTAAACCCTAGATAACTTGATAAGCTAAACATGACATCATGAACAAGGATCAACACAATAAGCAAGAATATTGTCACTATCTATCCTAGCATGCAATTGACCAAGACACATGAATAACTCCTCACCTTACAGCTATTGGAATTTAGCAAAGCATTCAAAATCCTAATCAACTATCAACAAGCTTCTATGATCTAATGGGCCCATTCAATCACAATAATCAAAACACCAAGTAATGATTTAAACATAAACCCTAAATCTAAAGAACACAATCAAAAGATAAAAGATCTATGTGAAGCAATAGTTAATAATCAATCAAGATAATAAATACTTATACGCATCATGAAAGCAAAATCAAGTCTTTTACTATTAATAAAACGAAACCATAATCATAACATTATCCAAAGCAAGAATCAAGTCAAAAACATGTTCATTAAACCTAGGTAGACATGAAGTCTAGCCTATAATCATTATTAAAAACAATCCTAAACAAGTGTTAAAAACAAAGAGGAAAGACATGACGAATAATGAACAAGGAATGAAAGTTAGAGCGATAAAACCCTTAGCAGTTGATCCTTGAACACCGGTATGAAAGAACTCTCGATCCTCCTTGATTCCTAGCTTCAAAACACCTTCAAAACCTTGGTTCTCCTCTCAAAATCGGCTGGAATATGTTGTCTTTTCGTTTAGGTTTATAACCCTCTTTATATATAAACGAGCTGGGCCTTAAATTGCAAAATATGGCTGATCAGGATGCCTAGGCGCCCCGCGACCGGCTAGCCTTCCCCGTCGTGCGGCGCGGCGCCCTCCAGGAGGAGATTTTTCTTTTTTTTATTTTATTAAAAATCTTGTAAAATCTTGATAAATCTTCTTCCTTGAACTTCAAGTAACGCTTAGAACCTTCTAGACATTCTTTTCCTTGACTTTTAAACCACCATCTACATGAAAACAAATCACAAAACTAAGTGGAATAATCATGTAATCATTAACGAGCAAAACGAACTTAAACTTCTTATGAGATGATAGAAAGAATTAGATTTAACGTTCAAGGCACCAAACGATATAAAACATGATAACTATAAATAACTTGACTCAAAACCTTAAATACTAAAAGATAAACGAAACACAAATTACACCGAACTCAAAACATTAAATAAAGAAAACTTTACAAGGGATTCGAGATGTATAAATAGACGTATATCAAATATCCCCACACTTACTCTTTTTTCTTCCCTGAAAAAGTCTGATGCTGTTGGATCAGAATCGGAAAATATAGTCTTACAAACATATAGGTTAAATTTTTAAAGCTTAGAAAAACGCAAAAACCGCGATCACCGATATTGTTGTCCACTTAAACCCATGCCTTAATCTTTACCGGGACAAATAAGATCCAACAATAATAGTACTCAGTGGTTTACACAATTAAGACCCGCTTATTTTCAGCTTTTACCGGACCAAACCACCCCAACTTGACTTAAACCTCAAAATTAGCAGATTTAAAACTGTTGCTCATTTTTTATCATGAATAGTTTAGACGATCAAGGGTATTGTTTATCCACCTAAGCTTAAGCATCAAAGTCTACCAAGCAGCCATTAGATATGATTAAGGTACAATTAATTAATAGCTAGTGTTCCCCACAACATGACATACCCCCGTTATCAAGCAATACACCGAACCATTACCTTAGGTGAGTATGAAAAATTTCATCTGTAGGGCTTACATGTGGCGTGTCCCTTGTGGTCCGTTTCTTAATGGTAATGAGACGCGAGCAAGGGGACCCCACATGGCTAACAGCGTGGATGATCAAGTATATAATGCATTTGTAGTTTTGTACTTTTTGTGATCATGTTTAAAGACTTATGTGGCAGAAATCTGCGGGTTTGCTCTTTTTTAGCTTTATTTTAAATATTCACAACCCCATTTGGAATTGTGAATACCCAGATGAATAGTCGGCATACAGACCCATGGTCTCCAGACCCGGGATATCCCATCAATACAAGATTTAAAGTTATAAAACTATACGCCAATGATGTGTAAAACACTAAAACTAGCAGTTTAAGATTTATATCACAGGTTACACGGCATACTCTAACGTTAAACCTACCCAAGCATCAAATGATAACGTATTCAAATTTTTAAACTTCATAAACTTTATAATATTTTCACTTTTCATACCAAGAATTGAGACTTGAGTATGGCTGACCTTTCATTACTTATTTTCTACGGACAAAACGTTTTACCCACAAGAAATTTCCGACCCATTTTATCAAATTGCCCTTTCATTTTCAAGGTTGAGCCTACCGACACATCCCAAGTTAAGTGCGCTTTCTTTTATTTATCTCATATTATTAGTAGTTTGAAAAACCAATTTCCGATAAGCATCATCATCTCCCACTTTAACACAAAAAACTAACTTCAAGGGACATTTTTAAACATTTTTAAATTTTTTTTTTAAATTTTTATTTTTTTCAATTTTTTTATTTTTCATAATTTAAAGCAAAATTAAACTACGACTCAAATATCATATCCCCACACTTAAATTATGTATTGTTCTTAATGCAAGGATAAGGACGACTAAGATAAAAATAAAATAAAATAAAAAGTCGGACTACAAAAACTATAAAAATAAAAAACAAAAGCAGAATAAAAAGTTAATAAGCTAGATAAATGGAAAAGACTTAGCTGGTAATATGCGCATGAAATATGATGCTAGAGTCTTCTTTCCATGAATGCCCTCCAACTCCGAACGTGCTTAGCAAATCAGTAACTCCTTCTTTCTCTCACGAACGCAAGCGGCAAAACAGAACAAACATATCTAAAAATGTATCTTATAAAATTGATAGATATTATGCAATTAAAGTGTTTCAATCAACCGACAAATATATAAAACATGAATAATCAACAGCAAATAATAATAAAACATAAAGTATACGGCTCAGCTGCTCCATCCCCACACTTGTGTTTTTCATTAAATTCTTCCTTGGGGATCGTCTCTCTAGCTCGTTCAATCTCCAAACTAGCAAAACTTAAAAACACAAAAAACAAAGAAAAACTACAAAAAAAACTACGTTAAGGACTCAAAATATAATAATAAAAATAATAAAATGAAAGAAATTGTACAAACTCTACACTTGAGTTTTCACTCAAGAACCCATGTTATGCGAATCACGTGACGGACCGAGTGGAGCTTCCTCCACCTCGGTATAACTCCAATGCCCTCAAAGATTTCGAATCACGGTCCGACCATTCGTCAACCTTTTTCTTCTTCTTTTTAACTCCACGAACCTTTTCAATCTTTCGCTTACCACCACCTCTTTCTCTAACACGCTTTACCATTACTCGAGAACTCGAAACCTCTCGCCCCTTTTTCACACTAAAACTCACTGAACGGGAATTGTCAGGACTAGGACCCATGCCAGAGATAAATGATTCTATCGAGTAAACTAGATGACATGGATCGATAAGACCGTCTTTACCACTCGGATGTCTCATGGACTTGGCAAAATAAGTGGCACTTTCATCACCGGCTCTAAGAGTGATTTTACCTTCAAACACATCAATAACCACCCTAGCAGTACGTAAGAATGGATGACCCAAAATGATAGGAACTCTCTCGTTGGCCTCCATATCTAAAACAACAAAATCTGCGGGAAAAATCAAATTATCAACCTTAATGAGCAAATTCTCCACGACACCCCTCGGATACTTAATGGAACGATCGGCTAAGGACAACGTCATACGAGTAGGGGTAAGCTCTACTAGGCCCAATTTTTCATATAAAGAATACAGCATGAGGTTTATACTAGCTCCAAGATTGGCCAATGCTTGACACGTCGTGTCACTTCCGAAAAGACATGGAATGGTAAAAACGCTGGGGTCGGGTAATTTCACCGGTACTTTATTAAGGACTACTGCAGGACACTCTCCATTTAGCGGTACAGTCGACAGCTCCTCCAACTTATCCTTTCATTTAAGAAGGTCTTTTAAAAATTTGGCGTATTTAGGCATATGCTGGAGGACTTCGACGAACGGGAGGTTGACATTCAATTGGCTAAATATATTGAGAAAATGCCCGTAATCTTTCATATACTGTTGATGTTTTAGACGGGCGGGATACGGGACATAGGCAGGGTTAATGATGTGTGGTGGTGGCCGGCCTCCAACCGGCTTCTTCTCAACTTGTGGCTTAATAATTGGCGTTTTACTTTGTGACTTACCCGGAGCCTCTACCTCTATTTCCTCATTTACCAACTCATTGTCCCCATATTTCCCAATTTCTTTACTAACTACCACAGGACAAAAAACCCTACCACTACGAGTGCAGATGGCTTTCAATTGAGCAGCCGGATTAGTTTGAGAAATACCCGAAAACTGACCTGGGGCCTTTCTTCTAAACGACGAGCAATATCACCAACAATTCTTTGAATATCGAGAATAGAAGATTGTTGATTCTTGAAGAGCAAATTGTGTTAGGCAAACTTTTTCTGTGTAACTTGATCTCTCTCTAGGATTTGCTTCATCATCTCTTCCAAATGCCCAATTCCACCGTTCGAATCATGCACATTATTTTGAACATTAGTACCATCGGTGTTATTATTATTAAAATACTGACCTTTTGCTGGAGCATAAGAATTTTGAAATCCGGGTGGTGCGCCTGACGGACGCCAGTTGGAATTATTCTGATTCAGGTTTTTGTAGGTGTTCCAACTCCGATTATTGTTGCTATAATGATTGGGAAACCTATTCTGACCAGCGACAAAATCGACCTGTTGATTCATCACCGGGCACTCCAACGTACCATGTCCACCTCTACAAACTCACACCTGTCCACCTTGGCCTTCAGCTCCTTAACATCTCTAGTTAGTGATTCCAAAGCAGTAGCCACACTAGCATCCAGATTAACCTGGTGTACACCTCGAGCGGACGAGGATGTACTACTAACGGGAGTGGAATTCCTGCGATGTGGCTCTTTGGCATAATCGGATTGAGCAAAGCTCTCAAACATCTCGTTACATTCGGTGACATTCTTCTTTGCCAGTAAACTTCCTCCCGCGGCCGTGTCAAACCGAACTTGGGCTTCGTAGTTCAGCCCATTGTAAAATTTCTCCACGAGAGCCCATGGTGTGAGACCATTCTGTGAACAACGGGCTAGCATGTTCTAAAAACGCTCTCAAGCATGACAATATTCCCCTCCCCCCCCCCCCCCGGTTCCATGTGAAAAGAATGAATTTGATCACGAAGAACAGTCGCTTTAGCAGGTGAGAAGTACTTCTTAACGTAACGCATCCCAAGTAGTGAACGTGCCAGGTGGCTGCGTGTCAAGCCAAGTAGCTGCTTTACCTGCAAGTGAAAACAGAAACAGATGTAAGAAAATAGCATCTTCAGTAGCACCTTGTAAATTAAAAGTTTTAAGAACGCGGTAAATTCGATTAATGTGAGCCGGTGCATCCTCGTCATCACGCCCATGAAACTGATTAGTTTGGACGATGTTGTTCATGATGTATGACGGAATCTACCATGAGTTGGGATTGTCGATCTAGGAAACGACAATGCATTATTGGTTTCCGGTTAAGCCATCGAAGGCTTGAACAACAATTGTCCTATTGTCGGCCATTGGGACGTCTGGTTGACTTTTCAGACTTTGTGGTGGTGAACTGGGTGGTGACGAATTTGGTGAGGAAGCGGGTTCTGACGTTTGTTTTTCTGCAGACGAACTAGCCTCGGTCTTCAACGGGGAAAATTCCAGATTCTCTAGCGGTGGTCCTTGTGAACGAAGATGTGGCATGAACCTAAAAAACGCAACAGACCAAGTGAGTAGACTCGAATACTTAAAAATAAACTAAAACTTAAATTAACTCCTACGACTCAAACAAAACTAAAACAAATAGCACGTATGTAGCAGATAAGTCCAAGTAAAGCTAAAAACGCAATTGCTAAGACTCCCCGGCAATGGCGCCAAAAACTTGATGTGCTAAAAACAGTCAATTAAATATTAACTAAATTAAACAAGTAATAAAAACTAGACCTAAGACTCAACTACACAAAACACCGGCAAGTGAACCGATCAATTGTACTAAAGCTAAGTAAGTCCGGAATATCGAACCCACAGGACTCTATAAATTACGTAAATTAACTAATTAGACTCGAATTACGACACGACTATTTATTATTAATATTTTAAGGGGGTTTTTAAACTAAAACTAAACTACGAAAGTAAATAAACAAGTAAACTAGAAACAAGCAATCAAACACAAGATCGAAACCAACAAGAGAAGGAATCTACCTAGGTAAGAATCCCATGCATCAACAATCATCAAGCAATGGACAAATAATATGATTATGGAAACTGATTTCTAAACATATTCATCTAACAAACCCTAAGGACCCTTGACCGAATCAAACGAAATCCCAAAGAACAATTATTAGATTATTAAGCAATCAGTATTATTGATTTCCTTACAACCATCAATTAGGGCTAATTAATAGTATCATAAAGCAAGCAATCTTACGAAACACTAAACCCTAGATAACTTGATAAGCTAAACATGACATCATGAACAAGGATCAACACAATAAGCAAGAATATTGTCACTATCTATCCTAGCATGCAATTGACCAAGACACATGAATAACTCCTCACCTTACAGCTTTTGGAATTTAGCAAAGCATTCAAAATCCTAATCAACTATCAACAAGCTTCTATGAACTAATGGGCCCATTCAATCACAATAATCAAAACACCAAGTAATGAATTAAACATAAACCCTAAATCTAAATAACACAATCAAAAGATAAAAGATCTATGTGAAGCAATAGTTAATAATCAACCAACATTATAAATACTTATACGCATCATGAAAGCAAAATCAAGTCTTTTACTATTAATAAAACGAAACCATAATCATAACATTATCCAAAGCAAGAATCAAGTTAAAAACATGTTCATCAAACCTAGGTAGACATGAAGTCTAGCCTAGAATCATTCCATACTTACTATCTTTTGCTCGCTTAAGCCACACTACTGGATCTTCTGCGGGAGTTGTTGGACGAGTTGTTTGGTTGAAATGAGGTGAGCGAGCATTCACGAAGTGGAATGATAGATCTTGCTGATGTGGATGCTTAATTGATGTGTGGGTGAAAACATGTGTTTATAGTGTGCCATCTCGTGTATTTTAATTATTTAAATGCATCGAACTCGATTGCTTTGAGTGTTTTTATGTTTACAGGTGCGCGGAGCTTAATGAAGTTAATTTGGAGTGTTTAAAGATGAAGAAATGATCGAGAGCTTAAACAGATTGAAAGTTGAGGAAAACGAAATTGGAGCATTTGGCATTGTAGCAGCCGTAAGCTACGGGGTTCAGACCGTTGCCTACGGCCAAATGGGAGCCGTAAGGCAGAGACCAAGGGTCGTAGGCTACTGTAAGGCCCCGATCCCGGTGCCATACTTTGGCGTTAGATTTACTCATAAACACAGTTCCAAATATCATAGTTAATTAAAACCTTTCGCGGAATATATAAATGTCAACCATTCATTAAATAAGTCTTAAAATTTAACTAATCTAAAATAAGGGTGTTCAATGAATCGAATTTCGAATATTCGAATGTATTCGAATCGAATTATTCGAATTATGAAATTTTAAAGCTGGATTCGAATTCGATTCGAATTCGAAATAGATTAGATAAATTCGATTCGATTCGAATTCAAAAAAGCTAATTCGAAATTCGATTCGATTTGAAAATGAAGTTTGAATCAATTCGAATTCAGCTAAAAAAATATAATTCATTTTTAAAACCACTATAAATTTGAGTTTTTAAACAACAAAATGTACAAGTCTATAAAATAAATAAATCATTTAAAGTTATCACACCCTAAATATTCAAAATGGTAATGATAATTACATTAATTATTAACCAAAATGATGAACTTTTAATTTTTATCTCTATAACTCAAAATATTTATTTAGTTTATCTTTTCATAAGTATGTATATATATAATAAAAATAAAATGTATAATTTGAATTCGAATTTCAAATCGAATACTAATTTATGATTATAAATTCGTATTCGATTACTAAAATCGAATTCGAATGACTGAAAATCGAATTCAAACGATCAAATTCGAATGCGAGTCGAATCGAATTTCGAGTTTTTCGAGTCCGATCCGAATACTGAACACCCCTAATCTAAAACATGTCTTTAAGTTCAAACATTGAAAATTTAGTCTTCAGATGCCAGCTTCTTTATTCTTCTGCCATGTGATCCTCCTCAAGTCAACTGTCTCATCCTACTCACCTGCGTGCATACTAAAAGTTAGATACGCTGAGTGATTTCTAGTTAATCTGTAACATCCTAATTTCGGTTTTATTAATATAATAAATATTGTCTATTTTATAGTGGGTCGTTATCGGTTTAGAGAAATAGAATACGAGTTGGGCTAGTGTTGGGTTAAATGGATATGGATTATGGACTTGGATTATGAAAGAAAGAGGAAAGAACCATGGGCTTAAGCCCATGATCCATAATTATATAAACCATTAATCCCTCATTTAATTCATTCTCACACATTCCGTACACCACCTAAAACACACACTTAAGATTTCTCTCTAATTCTTCCTTATCTCTAGCTGAAATCAAGAAGAAAACCGAGCACCGACCCGAGGTAACGATAGTTTAATATTGTATGAGCTTAACCCGTTAGATAAAGTTGCGAAACGACGAGCCGACACCGTTAAACCGTTTAAATCATGAGATCCGGGTGGAATCGGGTATAAACCGAACCTATGATGAGCTTAGGGATCACCCTAGCTCAGATCTGGATCGAACGGGGCGAAAAACGGTGAAAAACGTGTTAAGAATCGTTTTTCCGGTGAGTTCGCGTTTTTTCCGGCGGCTTTCCGGCAATAACGGCGCCGGAAAAGTAATACGAGGTTAAGGGTATGTCAGGGAATGTTCTGACATTCCCTGACTTAACCCTAGTTCGCTAATGGGAATTTAGCGAATTAAGGGTGATTCGTTAAGTAGATTCTCTGAGGAAAGATAACGAACTAGCCTTAGTTCGTATCCTGATTCGTTAAGGAAAAGATAACGAATTAACCCCCCCCCCCCATTTCGTTATAGCCATTCGTTAAAGGAGATAACGAATTAGAAGGTCCAATTCGTTACTTGAACTGATTCGCTATGTGGATTGGTTCGTACAAGGACTGATTCGTCAGAGGTCCAGTTCGTTAGAGGGTTTAGTTCGTTACAAATGACCAGTTCGCTAAGATAAGTTAATTCGTTAAAGACTGAATAACGAACTAGAAAGTTTAATGAAATGACAGAACAGTCCCTGGACTTAGAAAAGAATGATTTAATTACAAATAAGCCCTTGAACTTTTAAGTAACATATTATTCAATGATCCAAAATGCTAATGGAAAATGTGTTAAGACAGTTAATGGATGTGTTAAGCCAGGGGCTCTGCCCCTTGGACCCTGCTAGGGGCTGCCGCCCCTAGACCCCGCTGCCAGGGGCGCTGCCCCCGGACCCCCGTTCGTTGTGGGTAGTAGCTAAGACTAGAAAGATGATATGAGTAGTGATAGTTAATTGATACATGTAAATATTATACAGTTAGCCGTGCACAGCTCAAGAAGGGAATAACGATTAACGGAGAGCGTAACAGGATCCAGGTGAGTTTCTAGCCCCATTATGTGTTATGTTTTCGGGGCTGTGTGCATACTCAATATGTTTGTTAATACGCTTATCCTAAGAGATAAGTGTATGCCTTATGTGAATAATGTGAATGTATGAATGATTGCTTGATGGTACGTGAACGATCTTCGGATATTGCACGTACTGTCAGGTTGTAACTCTACGTATAAGGTAAGTATGATACGTATGCTTATGTGTATGAACGTGATAAAGTTAATAAAAGAAGGAAAGGATGGTTGTATGGTTGTATGGTTACGAAAAGGGTACCGAGCCCTAATAATACTCGAGGTATGATGTATGGTTGTATGGTAACGAAGAGGGAATCGAACCCTACTAATATTCGAGAACTAGGGAACCGAACCCTACTAATATTCTAGGAATGAGGGTACCGAGCCCTAATAATACTCGAGGAAGGAGGGTACCGAGCCCTAATAATACTCGAGGAAGGAGGGTACCGAGCCCTAATAATACTCGAGGAATGTAGGGCGTAATGCTCTTTACAACATAAGATATGAAAGCAACTTAGTACAAAAGAAAGTATGAAAGTATGATTGAAAGGATATAAGTTTATGTGTATTATACAATGTATGATTAACTAGAACTTACTCAGCGTAGCTGACTTTTAGTATGCACGCAGGTGAGTAGGATGAGGCAGCTCGCTTGAGGAGACACGTGGCACTGAATAAGAGGCTGGCATCGGAAGACTCAAGACGTTTAAGTTTAATGTTTTGTTTATTTTGAAAGACAAGATGTTGCTTTAAGACAAGATGTGTTTTGCTATGAAATGTTTTATGAAAGCTTTTATATTCCGCGAATGTTTTAATTAACTTTGATATTTAGAACTGTGTTTATGAGTAAATCCAACACGAAAGTAGGGATACCGGGAACGGGGCCTTACATAATCAGGCAATATACAATACATTCACATACTTACTTATATGTATCCGATGATACTTATTACTTACTTAACATGTTCATCTTTCTTTCGTACATACATAAGTATATACATTCGTTCATACTTTCATTCTTCCTTTTTTTCATATTTTAGTCTTACTTTGCATATATACTTATACGTTTTAAAGAGCTTTTCTCCCTATAACCTCACAGATATTATTAGGCTCTGCCAACCTCCTTCAAAAATATTATTAGGGTATGCCACCCTCCTTCACAGATATTATTAGGTTCTGCCACCCTCCTTCACAAATATTATTAGGGTCTGCCACCTTCTTCACATATATTATTAGGGTCTGCCACCTTCTTCACATATATTATAAGGGTCTGTCACCCTTTATCATAGATATTATTAGGGTCTGCCACCCTTCTTCACAAATATTATCAGGGTCTGTTACCCTTCTTCACAGATATTTTTAGGGTCTGCCACCCTTTTACTGTCAATTCATAAATACATTCCTTTTTCTTTTATATTATTATATACATACTCTTAATATTTTCTACATCATACATACATCATTCGTATACATACATACATACATCATACATAAACATTCATGTAGCATACACTTACCACTTAAGGTAAGTGTATTAACTAATCATATTGAGTATGCACACAACCCCAAAAACATAACAAGTAAATGTGGCTAGAAACTCACATGGGTCCGATTCCTTTCAGAGTTAATGGTAACTCATTTCCTTAATTGGGCGCGGCTAACTATATAACAATTACATGTATCAATTAACTAGCCATGTCCATATCATATTTCTAGGTTATTGCAACCCCTAGCTACAGGGGTCTGGGGGCAGCGCCCCTGGCAGCGGAGTTCTAGGGGCGGCAGCCCCTAGTGGGGTCCAAGGGGAAGAGCCCCTGGTTGGGGTTAAGCTGGCAGGTCAGCTTGGAAAAAAAATATTTTCATTAATAAGTCTTTACTAAAACCTCACCAGAAAACTGAAGTTCAATTATTTAATCAAATTACATCTTCATTTTAAATGTTACCCTTCATTATTAATTATTTACTTATTTTTATCTTATAAGTCCATACCTATCGTTTACGTACGTATACACAATTTATCTTTGGTTTATTTCGTAAAATCGTTCAAGTCCGTATAAGTTTACTATTGGCGTATAAGTCACTATGGGCGGGTAAGTAAATCCAGCGTATAAGTCCTTCTTCCAACGTGTAAGTCATCCAGCGTATACGTAGTTCCCAACGTATAATCCATGCATACATAAATATACAACACACATGCATTCATACACGCCATATACTTATACGGCATTACATATACATATACGCTATATACATATACGGGCATTACATATACGATGTATACATATACAGGCATTACATATACATTATATATTTATGTGTTGCCATACTTACACGTTACATACATATGCGCTACTAGACTTATACACTACAACTTAAACGGCGTATTAGTGCAGGTTAGCCCCCTTTTCACGCGTTTTTGAGGGTTTTCTTCGATTCTGGCGCCGTCAGCCGCCGTTAACCACCATGGTTGGTCGGAGTTTGATCGTTTATGATCCGGGTAGCTTCGGGGTGTCTAGATCTGAGATAAGGTGGTCCTTAAGCTCATTTTTGGTTGTTTAAACACCTTAATAAAGCTAGATCTAGATTCAAACAGCTCATACGGCATCACAGAGCTGCGGTGCCGGGTTCTAATTTGTTAATTGGGACAGCTGAGATAAATGATTTATTACCTTAGGTTGGTCTTGAATCGTTGAAAGAATTAGTGTAGAGAGTGTTTGGCATAAGTGTGTTTTTAATGGTGTAGGCTATGGTGTAAAATGGATGAAGATGGAAAGGATTAGGGTATAAGGGGTATTTATACTCCTTAAGCCCATGGACCTTAGGCTTATCTTTCTTTTTAGTCCATAATTAACTTCATCTAATTAAGCTACCATCATTATATCTTTATTATTTTATTAATATTAATCTACTATCTCAATTTAATTCTTTCAACGCGAATAATATATTATATTATTATTCTAGAAATTTCGGGATGTTACAGCTAAGGCCCCGCCGCAAGCTGTGGTCTAGCCGTAGGCTACGGCCAGGTCTGACAGGTTTCTTGTTTTGGGCTAGTTTTCTTCCGAATTTAAGAGGCAAAAACCCTAAGATCGATTATCTTTCATTCTCTACCATATAGGGGTGCTTTGGAGGCTATCTTTCACCATCATATCATCTCATGATCAACATAATCATTCATGCAATCATCTTCCAACATCATAATCAAGAGATTCAAGATCAAGATGAAAGGCTAAAGACTTCATAACCATCTCCGGGCGTAGGGTTGAGTTGTACTTTGGATTTTTGGTATTCTAAACCTTAACTTTGGATCTGGAATTGGTTAATCATTCAGTTGATCAATTCTTTATATGTGTTTGTGTACTTAAACAGTTCTCTGGTATTTGAATGCTTAATCTTTTATCAGTTAATTGATTTGAGGTCCTCAACAATTAGGATTGAGTTATTTTCTTCATTGACTCGTTTATCATTAACCATAGTATTTATTTTGTGCATCAAAACCTAAAATTAATAATCAAATAGATCTTTATTAAGTTGTGTCAATCGTTTGGATTAAGTTCTGACATTTAGAATAGCCAAATATTATTTTTTTTGGTTTACTTATCTAAACAAAGATTTTCCCAAATAGGTTTTATAAATTGTCCAACTTGTTTCAAAACCTGAAACCTGGAGATTGGTTATTTTCATATTATTGTTTTACAAATCACTTTTAAACCGCTTGACATTGTTTTTCCGCTATATTATAATTAAGTAAAATCAATAAACTGAACGAGCACTTTCCACTGATTCTCTGTGGATTCGACACCTTACTTGCCCTTGCTAGTAGAGGTACTTTTATAAATGTTTTTTATTGGCCTTTTGACATCGATCATTAATCAAATGAAGTTTTCATCATTATAGAGATTGAGGCAGTGTTGGTCTTGTTTGTCATCAAAACGGTTGGGGCCACTTGTGTTGACTCCAACTTTGTGTTCCCGACGATAGAATAAATTGGGGGGGGGGGGGGGTGAACGGAACTCATTTTGATCATAAAATAAAAGAAAATTTTGTTTGTTTTAAACGAATTAGATGACGCCAATAAAGAAAACTAGTTCAATCCTGAGAAGCTAATATCTTAGGCTGGGGTTCATTGCAATCTGATCTCCATGAGTTGATACCGATAAGACATGCGAAATAGAACACCGTGAGCTCGCTATGAGAAGGGAAATGGGGGTATTCTCGTAACCACCCTCTGGCGTGTCAATCAGTATGGGTATCGAGAGAATAATTATAAGAGTGAGGATCATTATTCCATTAGTCTAAGGGTGGTATTTATAGCCGGAGAGGTAGAGAAGGATTTGCCAAGCTATCACTATTAATACAACCTTCAATTGGGGAGGCACGTACGAGGTTTCTAATTGCATGTTGTGACAGTTGGCGGATATGGACGTTATTCTCCTGAAGGTACAATTCTGACTACAGATGATTGGCCCATCATGCAGTCCCACTTTCTTGTGCCATGACTGGCGTCATAAAGGAATCTTGGGTTGTGACTGGCTTTTGTATTAGTCTTTTATGCATTGTATCTTCTTTGTGGGTGATAAGTCTCTTTTGACCACCCGGGGGGGGGGGGGGTCTTCTATAAACTGATGAGTGAGTATCCGCTGGTAATGATCTTTGATCCGCCTGCTCGCCCGCAAGTCAACTTTTTCGTGTTGTGGGTTGTTCCGCTGATGGTACTTAAGATCCTTGTAAGGTTTTGCTTGGTTGGTTGGGTGGAAGGGTTTAGAACCATACATCTTCATAAATAAAACCAAAGTTGCAATTACTAAAATAAGGATTTTACAACTTAACATAAATGTAATTTTATAATTTATATAGAGTAAACGTGATGGTTGGCGCCACAAGCCTTTTATTGGTCCAAGTGGCGGCCCATTATTGGGCCACATTTTCTTTAGTTCTGGTACCGTAACTAATGTAACGGGGCCCAAACAAGTAGAATAGACTCACTGCCTCGATGTTTGAGACCGACCGACCGAAGTTGCGTAGACTCACTGCCTTGACGTCCAAGATTGACAACGCCCGGGTTTTACCACATCCAAGTTTCCCCGATCGACACCACCCCATTAGTCCACCTCAAATTTTATATTTTTTTCGTAACGAAAACCAACTGAAGTCGCCCGCCTCAACGCCTGAGACCGACAATGCTCGGGTTTTACCGTCTAAGTTTCACCAACTGAGGCCACTCTATTGGTCCACCTCAATTTTTATGTATATTTTTGTTTTTATTTTGTTTTATACATATGTACTTTAGAGCCGAGGGTCTCTGGAAGACACATCTTTATCTCTTTGGATAGAGGTACGGTGTGTCTACATCCCACCCTCCCCAGACCCTACTTATAGCTTTGCTGTTGGTGGGACTTCACTGGGTATGATTGATTGGTTGTTTTTATTTTGTTTTTGTTCTGGAACCGTAATAAACGTGACCGCAACCTACTGAATTCGCTTCGACTCACCATCTCCATGTCTGGGAGTGACAACGTTTGGGTTTTATCAACGCCCGGGTTTTATCAACCGAATAAACATGGTTTTAAAATTATTATTTTATAAGTTAATTTGACGAATTTATTTTTTTGGTTTGAACGCTCGGTTTAACACTTTAAGCAACATTGTAATGTCTAAGTTTCAACACTCGGTTTTTACCTACTATATACTAACCAATTTCGTCAAGCAACGCGCGGGTAAATAAGTAGTTAACAATATATAAAGGGATACTGATAGCAAGTTATGATGCTTACGTGATGAAAATAGTCATTGAATATTTTAAAGACTTGGTCATCTGTTGAATATTTTAAAGCATCGTATAGGAATGGTACATGGAAAATCGTTTAGTTGCGTAAGTCTAAAAGACCTTTTGGGTGTAAATGGGTTTATTATAAAAGGTTAAATAAAATGAGTGATATACAGCTAGGTTAATAGCTAAAAGATATAACCAATGAGAGGGTATTGCTTCGATGAAAATTTTACAAGTGATGTAAAAATGGTAATGGTTATGCGTTTGATAACTTTGCCATGTCAAAATGATTGGTTAATATATCAATTAGACGTTAGTAATGCTTTCTTATATGATTCGTTGGATGAAGATGTGTACATAACTACCTGAATAATATTTTGACATAACATGATACACGAGCTTGCAAATTAGTCAAAAGTCTTTATACGGGTCAAAGCAAGCTCCTAGAGAGTAGAATGAAAAACTTTTAACTCTTTGTGAAATAGGCTTTGTTCAAAGTAAGAGTGGTTACTCCTTATTTGTAAAGTCTAATAAAGTTGTGATACTACTTTGTTGGTTTATGTTGATAACATCATGCTAACTGTGCATTCATTGATGAAATCGACTTCATATATACCAAAGTGCTGTTTAATATGGCGACTGTGAGTCATGAAACCAAAGCATCAACATTACCAATCAACTAAACTGACACAACTTGTGATATGAAAATTCAAAAGTTTGAAGATTACTTTAGAGGTAAGCACCAAATTGCTTATTAATATAGTGTCTTTGAGTCAATTTAATGTGCATCAAAATGTTAATGAACATGTATAAAAATCATATCGAAAGGAATTATCTTTACTGTTACTAGATTGAGGCTTGATATAGAAAACTTGTTTATGAAAGCTTAGGTTTTGCTAGTTGCAACCACAACAAATGGCAACGTTTCTACAATGAAGCTTATAAAGACATATTTGTGTAGCTGAACCGGCACTTGTTTTTCAAACAGCCACCCTAATTTGTTTTATAGAATAAAAGCACTTACAGTGTTACTGAAGGCGCATAAAAACTTACAATGGGTTGCGTCCTAGAAGATTTCATCAAAATTCTTCTAGAGATAACATGACAGGGGGACAGAAAGAATGTGTGAAATCTTCACCAATAGGAGAGGAGAAGTCACCATAATCCGTTAGAAAGGTCCCTCAAAATGTTCACACCCAATTGTACTATAAGTGCGTATCATGTACGATAGAAGAATTAAGAGGAAGCAATAGTGAGCAAGAACATTGCACTTGCGAGATGCGAGTATATCTTGTATTCTTATAATTCTATACTTCTAGTACAATAATCTATTGCCCATGTGTCTATTATTATCTTGAAGAGTTTTATGACTCTTAGGTTACAAATGAATTTTGGTTAAACATTTCAGGTTTAACATATAAAACCTTTTTAAGGTATATCCTTCTAAGAAGTTATAATTATATTTTTATTAGTGTCTTATGTTTTAAATTTCACTAATATGGTCGATTTTTTTATAACTTATTTCACTAATAACATAGATTATAATTTCCTCACTTCATATAGGAAAAAAAAATAAAGTTTTGCCAAAATTAACTAAACCTTTATCCAAATCAAAGAAGACCATGAGGATCCATTGAGCTATATTTGGACCTATGACCTATCAACATTACTTAAAATGGGATCGTTATTATGAAAAATGTCCGTTCGATCAAATACATATCTTTCACACAATCCAAAATTTAGGGGGATTTATAAACAAATAACTTTAAATCACCTAAAATAGCAACTTTTAGTAAATAGTAAATTTCTAAAGTAGGAAATTGTATTATCATAGAAGTCAATTTTATCTTAAATATATATAAACGAAACATTTAAAAATTATTTAGTTGTTTCCTACATTCTTTCAAGCCACCAGGTTGTTTTATTTGTAAATGAATGCCTCATACATTTGACCTGAATTCACGAGTATGAGTCTCAACAAACCCAGATAATCTTTAAAACGGGTATAACATCTCATTTTATTAAAAAACTAATATCACCAAATATTTGATATAAAAATCCTATAAAATAAGAATATACTAAAAATTAATATCCAATTTATTTTAAAAAACAATTTTATAGTAAAAATTAAGCGGGTCATGGGTCTTACCAAACCCATATAGCTTTTAGACGGTTTAGAACATCCTATTTATTTGTGAAACATTTTCATCAATAACCTTAAATACATTATTAACTCGCTTACAATAAATAAAATTAAAATAAAAATATATATAAATATTAGAAACGAAAAATATGTAAACCACTCCCATAACACGGGGGATAAAACCTAGTTAGTAATAAAAGATATTCTTTCTTTCCTTTTGCTACAAAAGGCTTATATTAACTAACGACTATACTCTCAGTGAGTAGGACTCGTCGGTGATACTTCACCATAAAACATGGCGTGAGTAGAAAATTTATCGACTAAATTCACTGAGCAATCACAAATGGAATTTATTAACAGTTCACATATCAATATCACCGACAAATGATTCATCGAGGGGCCACTCACGGAGTCTCATCGATAGATTGTTGACAAATTTTTACAATGGATGATTCACCAATCGATCACTGGGGAGGCATACATATGTATTACTAATTAATGCTTCCATCGATGATAGCCTTTTGTTAATAAATAAATAAAAATGTTGTCGATTTTGTACAAACTTTTGTTTATCTTGAAACACCCTAGCATTCTGAATTAGAATATTTGATTTCTTAAGTTACATGCACTTGACAATTTGTAAAAGATTTTAAAAGAACCAAAATCATATAGATTCAACTAAATCAAAGTAAAACTCCTTGGTCAGATGGGCAGCCTCATAATTTGTTGCCACTAAAGACCTAATACATTGTCTTGTAACTCTACAAACTGAAACGATACTCGAAAATGCACGAATGTACAAAAAGCTTTGTGTCGATAAGAAACCACAACTTAATCACATACAACATCAGAGTAAAACGCTATGGTTCTCCTTGTACAGTCCTTAACACCAAGCAATTCCACATCAAAAACTTCAAACTGTTTAGAGCTAAAAAATGTAGAAGGTCCAACCTACAAACACAACACAATTTTAAATTTTGCCTTTTGCGAGTCAAACTAAATGCTAGATGTAGATTTGTAGAACTTATATAAATGATCTTTAAAAACTATAATCTTAACATAAATGTAAGTTGAAACCAGAGGTTGACTTTTGAGGATGTGGACTTCGACTTTGAAAGTCATACTAGAATCTTAGTTTAGAAATGAGATAACTCACTGGTGGTCCAAGTTCTGGTGGGATGATGATTCTCCTCTTTCCACCAGGTTTCTTGTCTTTCAAACCTTCTTCAAATCCTGTATCAAATTATGCACATTGTTTCAAAAAATCAATTTATGCACATTATTCGACATGCACCAGAATGAATTTAAACGCAATAAATGAAGTATATTGAGTTCAAAGGGCCAAATGAGTTGTTTTTTTTTAAAGTTCAACATCAAATTTAAGAAGTACTAGGTCAACAATTGACTTTTGAGTCACAAAGTCAAAACTGGACTTTTCAGTATCATACGAAAATTCAGAAGTACTATTTTGATTTTTGAGTGCGAAACGAGTTGTTTTGTTTAAGTTCAACACCAAATTTGAGAAGTACTAGGTCAACATTTGACTTTTGAGTATCAATGAGTTGTTTTGACTTTTAAGAGGCATGATGTTTGAAACTTTTAGGTCAAATGCAGATACACCCACCTGGGACCAACGCGTTTGTGCCCATTCGTATTTTGGCGGGAGAACCTTGTTGATAACTGCTATCGATACGACGACCGGATTCATTGTAACCAATATAGTGAAAAGTAACCTGCAAAACAAGTTCATTAGATAACATGATATAAAAAGTCAGTTCGGTTCAGTTTTTTTGGTTTTCAGTACATGCAAAACCAAAAACTAAACAGAAATCCGGTTTTTGAAAAAAAAAACAAACTGTCGATTTTTAGTTAGGTTCGGTTATTTCAGTTTACGTCGTTATTTCGGTTACAAGTCGTTATAAGAATGCAGAGAAGTGGGAAAACCTGCTGACCAGACTTGGGGACATCACCGGTACCAACTTCAAAATCACGGTATATAAGTCCATAGTCACGTTTAATATAGTTATCCGATGCAACCACTTTAACCTCAAATCCTAAATCATATTCAAAACCTCATTCAAATCAAAGAAGACCCTCCAAAACAAATAAAAAAGAAAACAAACCTTCTCTAACAAAGCTCGGGAAATCATCTGGGGCGCTATTTTCTCTTTGTATACGTTTATTTTGTTCAAGTAACCGTTTTTCGTCATACGGGTTCTTAATCTTTGATTTTGCAGTCGAAGGTAATACTGGAAGCAACCCTGTTGTGACCAGAAACACAAGGAGTCGTCTGCGGTTCACATTCTCCATGTTCTGTTCTCTAGTCATTAATCAAACATTTTTTGTTCAGATTAATGTGTTGAAAGAATTGAATATATGTGGAAATAATAATTATTTGAAGTGTTTTACCTTTCATCTTTTTGGAGAAAGTACTTATTATTAGCTGAGAGTGGTTTATCTGCATAAAACATGTATTAAACCATTAATTTGCTTCCAATCAAAGACTACTTAATCACAAAATCAAAGCTCCCAAACGAGCCAAGCCCGAGCTTGACTAGGCTCGACTTGTTTTGAGCTCTTTTTCTAAAGCTCGAGCTCGGTTCATGACTCTCGTGAGTTTTTTTTCAAGCTAGGGCTCGGCTTGTTTATTATGTACTAATTAATATATATACATTTTTAATTATATCTATAATATTATAAGGAAAACTTTTAAACCAGCCTAAGCTTGTGAGAAGACATAATTCGGATCTAGTCTTTGATATTTAGGTTCGATTAGTGACGGAATCACTAATCAATAGTGTTTGATGTCATTTGCAATCAATTGATGATCATGTTAGGCTAGACGAATCAATGTGCATAGTGTGTGTGTTCTAGAGAGATTTGGACAGAATAACAGTAGGATTAGGAGGGGCATGGGCTTATACGCATAACACCCCATACGGGCTTGTATTATTAACATAAATGACGATATAGCCCCAATACAATGTTCTAACGACCTAAACAACCCTATACAGCACAAGACAAACAAAATAATGCACTACCAGCTTGGCTCAAGCTCGTGCAGTACCTTAAACGAGTCAACGCTCAGCCTGATCTCGGCTGTGCAGTGTGAAGTTAACACATAGAAGTCTAAACTCCAAAAGAGGTCAAACTTAAAAATACACAAGGCTTGTCTCGTTAAGGCTTGACAAGCCTAAACGAGATGCCCATACAAGGCTCGATAACTAAACGAGTTAATTTCAGGGCTAACTAAACGAGCTGCCCAACTAAACTGCCCGGGATTAAGCCAATGGCGGATCTAGAACATAAATTTTTAAAAAAAAGGTAGCCATACATTAAAAATTGTTTTACCTATTTCACGAGTACGGGTGCCCGGTTACACGTTTCGTGCGTAGCGGGCCTGGTAACGTGTACTGGCCCCTGGTTACCCATTTCGCACATACCAATGCCCAGTTACCCGTTTGTCGCGTACAGGCGCCTGGTTTCCCGTTCCGCGCCTATCGACGTCCAGTAACGCGTTTCACACGTACCTTCGCCCGGTTATATAAGTTGGGCTTTTAAATTGAATTAATTAGTAGGTTTTTAATCATCTTGGCTCTTAACAAAACTTTGAAAGGGTGAAGTTTTGGGCTTTAAAAATTTTTAAGGGGCAGTGTAATATAATTCCAGGGGTAACGTAACACATCAAAGTAAAAAAAAAAAAACAAATCCACTTCGCTGGGAAAGTCGAGGGATAGCACCTATCAATCTACATCCATCCCTGGCTCGAGCTCGAAAAAGCCCGGCTCTTTTCAAGCTCTTTATCAATTATGAGCTAGTGGGCAAGGGCGAAGCTTCTAATCCCCCACCCACATGTAGTGTAAATTTACGCGTTTTCGTCCCCCAAAATATCCTGAGTGAAGCTTCACCATTGCTCGGCTCGTTTGCACCCCTAGTTCCCAATTTCCTAAACCAAAATCAAAACTACACGGAAAGATATCGAATCATGTTCGCGCATTTCATCAGTAACTTGGTGTGCGATCATCACTGTGCTCAAGTGTGTGAGAAAGCTACTTACATTTAGATGAAAAAGAAAGCTTGAATTGAACAGGTGGAGATGATAGCATCATCATGCTGCACAAGACTTTAATCTGGTTGCTAGGGAGACGACGATAGGCTTTTTTACTACTCGGCTTATCTCCAACTTCACCAAATATCTTTATTTAGCCCCTGGGGTTTTATACTATAGCAATTTCACCCCTAAAGTTTATCTTTTTATTAATCATATCTTTTTATATGTTATAAAGCGTACCAATAATTATACAGGTCGTATAAGAGAGGAAGGGGTACTCATGGACACTACCCATGTACCGGTCAATCATACACCGTTATTTCATTTCTACCCTCAACTAATCACATAACTGGAACAACTGTCCACAAGTAACCTACTAAAACTTTTTTTGTTTATTTTTGAAATTTAAAAATAAATAAAACAATTAAATGTAACTAAAATAAAATTTTCACTAAAGTTAAAAATATTACATAATTGAAAACCGAAAAAATAAAAAATGACGATCAAAACCAAAAAAAATAAACACATGAACATCTAAGCTAGATGATCCTTCGGCCACTTATATTTTTCCGCAAGTCCTTTCAGACGTGCATAAATACTTGTCTCCCTTGTCAGGAGTATTACCTATCGCAAGTTGTTTCACGGCAGATGTAACTTTTTGTATTGTTGTACAACTTTTTTTCAGTCTCCCGTCATATCCCACTTGAAACCATGGATATTGTGCTTCCACAGCACCAACAATTAACCCGTTTAAGCTTATTTTCTCACGGGTCTTGGATATCCATTTAACCCATTAACCCATTCCTTTCATAATTATGACAACTCGTCATCTAACATATATTTAAACAATAATATTTCTTAATTTTTCACCATAATCATGTTTTTCTATCTTTCTCTAATAATAACCAGACCATCTTTCATCCTCTCCCATATTCCGGCCACTCCATATCTATATCTTTATTAATCGTTTTCCGGTAAGTTTCTATTATATATTAAATTCCGATCGTTGATCTATGTATTTCCGGCAATAATATATTTTCTTCTAGTTATTGTTTCCTCATATCTTTTTATGTTTCTTCTAATAATATCAGTTTAGGTTTTAACTAAAGAAAGGTGATGTCTACAATTTTTCGGCGTGTTTACGTTTTTTTCCGGTGAGTGTTGATGGTAGGTTTTTCCGGTTATATGTTATACTTATAACAATGATTGTTTTATATTTTTTTGTATTTTTTAATTTTTCCTGTTTTTATGTTTGACATGTTGTTATGTTCTATATCAAAATTATATTCATCCATCGACGGTATCAAAATCTGAGATTGCATGGTTAAAAACCATGTTTGTTTGTTTTTTCCGGTAAGACAAACAATTTTTCCGGTTACAAATTAAAAATCAAATATTCAAAATATAAAAATTAATATTATACTTTTTGATTTCAGGTCAATGCCAAGAGTAACAGATCTTCACTTCTTCAATTCTACACAAAAATCCTACATCCGATTGTCATTGTCACAATATCGTTTTGCCGGTTATTAACTATAATTCAAAAAAAGAATAATATCAAATATTAATTTTCGATTTTATTATTTCAGGTTATTGTCCGACTTATAGATGCAGGCTTTCACGATTGATCAAGACTTCATAACATTTTTTTTATTATTTTATCATGTATAGATTATATTTTTTGAATAATCGTGTATTTCAATATTTCAATATAATAGGTACATTATATGTCCTATGTCAATAATCATGTATAGATTATTCTTTCCCGATTGATCAAGACTTCATAACCTGGATGTATATTTTGTTTTCCGGCTCCTTAATAAATTACACAATTAACTAATCCATTAATTCCAGTTATTTTCTTTGACTTTCTTACTTTATGGTCATAACGGAATTCCCATGATTATATACATTGACTTTCATACTCTATAATTTAAATTTCAATTTGTCATCCTAATTAATGTCAATACTAATTGTTTGACTAATTTAAATTTGAATTTATAATTAATGTTTAAGCTTATTTTGACTTTCCCTTTTATTTATCAATTGTTTGGCCATATTATTTTTGTTAAAAAAATAATATCAATAGTTAAGGCAAATATAATTTTTTAAATACAACAAACGTAACAAATTAAAATACACTTTATTGTTATAACGGAATTCCCATTTTATATACATTGACTTTCTCAAGTAACTATTTCTTAATTTTGTTGCTTAATACAACTTATTCCATTACAATTTTTATACACAATTTGTTTCCTTAATTATTAAATTAATAGACCGATTTTACAAATTAAGTTCATTGGTTTCCTCATTTACTATTTTGACCATATCAATGTTAATTATACAATAAAACTTACACATACATAGAACTATTTTGACTATATCAGTGAATTTGACTTCCTAATTAATGTCCATACTAATTATTTGACTAATTTAAATTTGAATTTATAAATAATGTTTATGCTTATTTTGATTTTCCCTTTTATTTATAAATATTAAATTTATTTTCACAGATTATGTTAAATTTAGAAATTATTAAAAATATACTTTACAATTTCAATTTTGTTTCTAAATTTTTAAACGGGTCCCAAACTTTCCTCAATTACTATTTTGACCATATTCTTTTTGTTATAAAAATAATATCAGGCAAGTATAATTTTTTAAATACAACAAACGTAACAAATTCAAATATAGTTCTAAATGTTTCGACTTATATTATGATAAGCAAAATATTTAAGTTAATTTGGTATTCGAAAATATATAAGTTAATATTAAAGTTGATTTGAATATTTTTTGACCATCAAGTAAATAAGTTAATCTTGTATATTTTTGGTACAAGTTAATATTCTCTTACAATCCATTATTATGTTATTAAGAGTTACTAATAATTTTGAAAATAGTAACCGTAAATTTTTAATGGTCTTTAAGTCAAGCATAATTTATGATTGTTTATACATATAATTGTGTATTTATCAATAATAATAAATTGGAATTTAATTATGGGTAGATAATAATAAGTTTACTAATTTACGTAAACAATTAAATGAAGGTCTCGATTTTCTTTGTAGTATTTCTCTACATTTTTGGTATATAATTTAAATTCGAATTCCTATTTAATGTCCATAATAATTGTTTGTCAAACATAATTGTTTCTATATATGTTTTCCACTATTATATTGACTATAACCATATCTTAATAATTACCAAAAATTATAATTCAGATTATGTTAAATTATTAAAATTATATTTTATAAGTATGTTATTACTTTTACTATTTTTTGTTCTAAATATTTCAAAAAGTACTACCTTAGAAAGTTACCATTCAGACTATTATTTTTATTTTTATTATAAAATTACAAGTTACCGCTCATACTATTACAAATTCAAAATTTGTAATCAATGTTAAAACAACTCAGAACTTCAATTCTTTATTTTTGTTTACCCTAATTGTATATAGTTTTTATTTTATTTCCATACTTATAAACTCATTCCTTAATATAGTTTGACCGAAATAATAACATAATTATCTCATTATTACAATTTATATTGTTTGACTTTCTTTATTTGTTAAAAAAACCGAATGAAGAAGTTATAAATTAAATAAATTTCCGACCGATGATAGTATTTGACCATTCACATTAAATCATTTTTGACCATTCATATTAAATCGTTTTAAATTTTAAATAACATTTACATACTAAATATAACTTTCTTGAAATATATAAACATGATTTAAGTACTTTAAAATTTAAGATTTGCACTCACAAATTATGTCCATATAAAAATTAACATACATTTATTTTGACTATTGTAACATTTTAATTAAATATTCTCGTAAAATCCATTATTATGTTATTAAGAGTTACTAATAATGATGAAAATAGTAACCGTAAATTTTTTTAAGTTCTTTAAGTGAAGCATAATTTATGCATATTTATACATATAATTGTGTATTTATCAATAATAATAATTTGGAATTTAATTATGTTTTGACCGAAATCAAATAATTAATTTGTATTAATTGTATTAAGTTTGCTTCAATCAAAAGAAAAAACAGTGGACACATTTTGGATTTTTAAAAATGCATATATATTAAACATGGGTTGTTAATTTTTTTTCAAGATGGTAGGTTACTAACTATAATTTTTTCAAGATGGTAATATTTAATTCAAACATGGTTTACGATAAATGTTTTAAATTGATGGGCAAATAAACTCGGGTACTATCTTAGAGTAATAAATATTACAGTTATTGATTTGTAATAAATGTCTTAGATAAAGTTCATCTTTTAAATTAACACTGAGATAAAAGTTTTGTTGAATCCATATTGTAGAATTGTTTTATTGTTTTGGAGACTAATTTCCTTTGTTTGCTTATTATTGTACTAATCATAAAAGTTATAAAATATTTTAACTTTCATTTATCTTTGTTAGTCTTTGTATGTTTTGTATCTGATTCAAATAATTTATGATTTCTTATAATTCATGTTAAAGTATCATTTTTTATAATTACAACATTTGCATTTCATTAAATTTATATGATGTTACATATATATCATGTTTTTAAATATGTTCCACCGTGTGTAACACGGGTACTATTATAAATCAATATTGGAATCCAATGATCTGTTTCTTTTAAGAGATTTGGATCACTTAAAGATTACTAAAGTTATAAAAGAAATGACACATTTGAATTTGAAAAATAAAGTTAGTGATAAATGTTTTTTAAGATGGTAATATTTAATTCAAACATGGTTTATAATAAAAGTTTTAAATTGATGGGCAAATAAACATGAGTACTATCTTAGAGTAATAAATATTACAGTTACTCTAAGATTGTGTTTATAAAGTTATGTTAAATTTTATGATTTTCTAAATGTTTTCTTGTGAAATTTTATGATTGTCTATATTTATATGGTAATTATTACATTCACACATTTTGTTTTTAGTTTTAAATAATATTCTAGATATTAATGTTAGCATAAACTCATTATGAAATACATTAACATTTTAGTTTAATACTTAATTAATCAGGTTGCATGGTTTGTTTTGTTTTTCAGGTTCTATAGCAAAATACTTTTGTTTTTGGACGGAAAATTTTGAAGTTCATACTTGGATAATACGATTTAAATATTTTCATAACTTTGCTAATATAGTCAAGTTTGTGTAACTATTAACTTTTTATTTGACAATGTTACTGTCTAATATTTTGTTTAGACCATCTTAATGTTAATATATGGTTGTCTATTTATAAAATTTTATGATTGTCTATTTTTATTTTGTTATTTATCTATTTTCAACCAGTGTGTAACACGGGTACTATCCTAGTTTCAAAAATAAAAATAATAGGCTTTACTTCCTTTATTATATTTTTTTGTGAACCAATTAAAATATTTAACCATTATATTTTTAAACATTAAATGTGGACAGGTGTCGGCTTTACATATCTTATTTTTGGTTAAACGATTTTTTTTAAATTTTGCTTTCATATTTTTTATAGTTCGTCTTTACAATGACCGAAACTTTTTTCGTGATTTAAAGATATCTCATCGTCGCATGGTTTATATCCGCGTGTCAACGTTTGATACCTAGCTCGTAGGGCTGTCACTTTTACCTGAAACCCGAAACCCAACCCGAAAAAACCCGTACCCAGACCCGAACTAACCCGACTCGAAGAACCCGAACCCGAAGCGAAATAAGTCGGGTTGGTTTTTGGGTTTGATTTATAAGATTTGGGTCAACCACTCAACCCGAAAAACCCGAATAAACTTTTAGTTTTGAAATTAAATATATTTTTATGTATAATAGGCTAAATCTTAGCCACTAAAGTTATCAAAATTTGGCTCTAATCGACTGTTGTCATCTAACTATTATAAATTGATTGCTTATTATTAATTTATGTTTTCCATTTATTACTAATAGCAACCGTAATCGAACAAACAAATCACGGTCGATTGAATACGATTATGGTTCGAGTTAGTTTTACTCTTCTTTTGAATTGTTTTATCAAGTTAGGTTAGTTTATTATTTGATTATTTGTGCCTTATTAAAAACCTTGCCAGGAAAACCCAGTGGGACAAAACCTTAGCTAAGGGAAAAAGAGTGCAACGCGTATTTTCTCCCCCTGATGAGAATTGGTTAAGCTCCTTGAGTCGACGCATCCCGATCCTATGAACCCGTTTCTTAAATGTTGAGGTCGGGAGTGATTTGGTAAACAAATCCGCTAAATTGTCACCGGAACGAATTTGTTGGACGATAACATTTCCACTCTTTTGCAAATCATGTGTAAAAATGAACTTTGGCGAAATATGCTTGGTTTTGTCACCTTTGATATAGCCCTCCTTAAGTTGAGCAATGCATGATTCGTTATCTTCGTGTAAAACTATCGGCCCCTCGTCTTCGGAATAAATACCACAAGATCCACGAATATATTGTATTACCCTTCTTAACCAAAAACATTCTCGACAAGCTTCATAGATTGCTATTATTTCCGCATGATTAGATGAAGTAGCAGTGATGGTCTGCTTTACTGAACGCCATGAAATTGCAGTACCTCCATATGTGAACAAATATCCAGTTTGAGATCGACCTGTATGAGGATCGGAAAAATAACCTGCATCTGCAAAACCAACCAAACTTGTTTTCCATTGGTTAGTGAAATACAAACCCATATCTTTAGTACCTTGGAGATATCGAAATATTTGTTTGACCCCATTCCAATGTCTCCTTGTCGGGCATGAACTATATCTTGCCAATAAGTTTAAAGAAAACGATATATCCGGTCGTGTATGGCTAGCAAGAAACATTAGTGCACCAATTGCACTTAGATATGGTACTTCTGGACCAAGAATTTCTTCTCCATCTCCCGGAGGTCGGAATGGGTCTTTCTCAACATCCAGTGCCCTTACAACCATCAGAGTACTTAATGAATGCGATTTCTCCATATAAAATCTTTTGAGTAATTTTTCTATGTAATTTTCTTGGTGCACAAGGATTCCATCTTTAAGATGTTCAATTTGTAACCCAAGACAAAACTTTATCTTTCCAAGATCTTTCATTTCAAATTCTTGTTTCAAGTACTCAATCGCCTTTTAGAGCTCCCGGAGTTCCAATTATATTCAAGTCATCGACATATACAGCAATTATGACATATTCGGATTCTGACCTCTTTATAAAAATACATGGACATACAGAATCATTTTTATATCCTTCTTTCAACAAATGTTCACTAAGGCGATTATACCACATACTTCCAGATTGTTTTAGCCCATATAAAGATTTGTTTAACTTAATTGATAGATGTTCTCGAGAACTAGATTTACATGATGTTGGCAATTTGAAACCTTCCGGAAGTTTCATGTAAATATCGGTATCAAGTGAGCCATAAAGGTAGGCTGTCACAACATCCATTAGACGCACATCAATCCCTTCTTGTATTACCAGACTAATAAGATAACGAAACGTCGTCGCATCCATCACTGGAGAATATGTCTCATCATAATCAATTCCAGGTCTTTGAGAAAATCCTTGTGCTACCAATCGTGCCTTATATCGCGTAATCTCATTTTTCTCATTGCGTTTTCGCACAAAGACCCATTTATATCCAACGGGCTTTACACCTTCAGGTGTATGGACTACAGGTCCAAAAACTTCTCGTTTCGCAAGGGAATTTAATTCTGTCTCAATTGCGTCTTTCCATTTTGGCAAATCTTTTCTATTTTTACATTCATTGACAGATTTTGGTTCTTGATCCTCATTGTTTTCCATTACTTCTAGCGCTACATTGTATGAAAAATTGTCATCGACGTCGACTATATTTCGGTTCCATACATTTCTTGACATAATATAATTTATTGAGATCTCTTCGTTTTCAGGTACCTGAGGTTCTTTAGAAACCATTATGTCTAGTGTCTCTTCAAGAGACTCCTTTTCAGGCATTGAAGTTACCTCGACAAGACCATATACACTACTTGCCCCTTTTTTCTTTCGAGGATTTTTATCTTTAGAACCGACTGGTCTACCACGCTTTAGGCGTGCATTAGACTCATTACCAATACGTGGTTGTCCATCAGGGACACCAATTTTTATTGGAGCATTAATAGCTGGTATGTGTGACTTAGTCACTCTCTTCAGGTCAGTAAATGCGTCTGGTAATTGATTTGCTAATTCTTGTAAATGAATTATCCTTTGAACTTCCGTTTCACATTGTTTAGTTCGAGGATCAAGATGAGATAATGATAGTTCATTCCAAATTATATTGTTTTCCAGCTGTTTTTCATTTCCCCCTAATGTTGGGAAGGTTGATTCATCAAAATGACAATCACCAAATCAAGCCGTAAATAAATCTCCCGTTGATGTCTCTAAATACTTAATAATAGATGCTGATTTATACCCAACATATATTCCTAGCCTCCTTTGAGGTCCCATCTTTGTGCGTTGTGGTGGAGCGATTGGAACATATACGGCACAACCAAAAATCCTTAGATGGGAAATATTTGGTTCCTGACCAAAAACCAATTTTAATGGGGATGAAGTATGATAACTCGTTGGTCTGATGCGAATTAGTGTTGCTGCATGTAAAATCGCATGCCCCCCAAGAAGTAGCTGGTAATTTTGATTTCATAATCATCGGTCTTGCAACCATTTGAAGTCGCTTGATAAGCGATTCGACAAGCCCATTTTGTGTATGTACATAAGGTACGGGATGCTCTAAACTTATCCCAATAGACATGCAATAATCATTAAATGATTGGGATGTAAATTCACCAGCATTATCCAATCGAATTTTCTTAATGGGGTGATCTGGAAAATGTGCTCTTAACCTTATCAACTGGGCAAGTAGTCGTGCAAATGCCATATTGCGACTTGATAGTAAGCACACATGTGACCATCTCGTTGATGCATCAATTAGCACCATAAAATATCTAAATGGTCCACTAGGAGGGTGTATAGGCCCACATATATCCCCGTGTATTCTTTCCAAGAAAGTAAGGGATTCACTCCCCACTTTAATTGGTGATGGGCGAGTAATCAACTTGCCTTTTGAGCATGCAACACATGTAATGTCCTTAGTTTGAAGAACCCTTTGGTTCTTTAATGAGTGCCCACATGAATCTTCTATAATTCTTCGCATCATTATTGACCCGGGATGGCCTAACCGGTCATGCCAAACCATAAAGTTTTCTTTGTCCATAAACTTCTTGTTTATAAACATATTAGATTCAATTGCAATAATTTTAGTGCAATACAAACCGGAGGCAAGCGCGGGTAGCTTTTCTAATACATGCTTTTTACCCGATTTCATACTTGTGATTTGAAGGTACTCATTATGCCCCTCACTTATTATCTCAACATGATATCCATTTAGACGAATATCTTTAAAGCTTATTAGATTTCTTTGAGACAATGGGGAAAATAAAGCATTGTTAAATTTAAATTGTGTTCCACCAGGTAACACAACACAAGCTTCTCCAAAACCTTCAATTAATTTTGTACTACCAGATATAGTACTAACGCTTGCTTCTTTTATAAATAAATTAGAAAAATAGTTCCTTTTCTTGAGAATTGTATGTGTGGTTGCACTGTTTATTAAACATATATCTTCACCATTAATAGGGAGTTTAGTTAACCACTCCATATGCTTCAAAATAAAATAAAATAAAGTTGCATAAATAAAACATTCAAAATACTTCAAGCATAAAAAAAACCAAAACATAACGTCTAGTGTGCTTCAAAACAAAAACACAATCTCAAACATAAAGTCTAAAATAAACATTAAGTAAATAGCATAACTTAAATCAAATCATTCATATGTGAAAAAAATCGCAAGCATCCAACTGTGTTGTATCAGCCAAAATATCACCAGAATCCAAATTAGTTGGATCAACAAGGAAATAATCATAATCCAATTTAGTTGCATTATTAGTAAAATCACCAACATCCATGTGAGTATCTTCATTAAGGTCTTTTTGACCACCGGGGATATCAACACTCCCATCATCATATGTGAAATGTGTCTCAATTTCTTTTCCTTTTATGGATTGTTGAGTATTTTGCTCGGCCACAAGCAAACAAGATATAAGCTCAGAATACTTGGTGAAACCCCTTTCACGATATTGTTACTGCAGCAACATATTTGAAGCATGAAAGATGGAGAATGTCTTTTCCAACATCTCCTTATCAGTAATATTTTCACCACACAGAATCAGTTGTGACGTGATTCTAAACATTGCCGAGTTATACTCGCGTATAGACTTAAAGTCTTGCAATCTTAAGTGAATCCACTCGTAACGAGCTCTCGGTAATATTACCGTTTTCTGGTGGTCATACCTTTCTTTCAATTTGGTCCAAAGGACAAGTGGATCCTTAACTGTAAGGTATTCAGTTTTCAAAGCCTCATGGATATGATGGCGTAAGAAAATCATGGCTTTTGCCTTATCTTGGGTAGTTGATTTATTTCCTTTCTTAATAGTATCACCAAGATTATTAGCATCCAAATGGATTTCAGCATCCAATACCCATGACAAATAATTTTTTCCAGTAATTTCAAGAGCTAAAAACTCAAGCTTTGCAAGATTTGTCATAGCGAACTATATTATAGCAATACAATAAAATTAATGGATGTAACTCAAATATAAAAGATAACAAACATTAATCACAAGTAAATAAAATTTTACGAGATGCTTAACTATATAAGATTATTTCATGTATAAAAGAATATTTTCTTAAATTTAAACATGTTGTATGTTTAAAACTGGCTGTATTGGAAAATATGTAAATTTTCAAAAAGAATCGAACTTCATTATTATTTAGGAAATAAAAAATTAAAATTATTAAAAGATATACCATATCATTATTTAGACAATCGAGAATAATCTCAGTATTGTATATTGGAGATCATTGCATATTATTATTGTAACATTCTATAAAGTTAGTTGAACTTCATTAAACAAAAATATATTAATTGTTAACACTAACGAAAATATTTATTTTATATGTTCTGATATAATTCTTATGGCATATTAATCTCACCATGGTTATGCTACAAAATTGAATTATAAAATACAATCAGTTAATTAATAATCATATTAAGAATAAATATAAATCTCAAGTAGATCCAGAATTGGATGATATAACTTGATTGTTTAAAGAGATTTTAAAGAACGAAACTTATCTCAAACGTAACCCAAAATCATATGAATTACAATATGGATTATTTTGAGAGATAGAAGACAATAACAAGTTAATTTATGTTCACATACCTTACGATGATTCAACTCCAAAAGCAATTCGTGCTGATAACATGTTTTATAACAAGCCTACTAGCAAGAAGATGAGAAGAGAATTAGGGAGAGAACAAGTTTATATTATTAATTGGTGTATCATACAATGAAATACCAATAGGTATTTATAAAAATAGGAAAACTTAAGGAACAAGCCAATCTATATTTAGTAGATGATAATCATAATAAGAAACACAATAGTATCTATATTCATAATAGTTTTTAATTTTTTTTTTGGTTTTGTGTGTTTTTTTTCTAGGATACTCGAAACCCGATTAACCCAACCCGAAAAAACCTGAACCCGAATAACCCGAACCCGAAAAACCCATGAGAGATTTGGGTTGGGTTTCGGGCCAAGATTTAAAACTTTGATACCCGAAGAACCCGAAACCCAAAAAACGAACCCGAAGAACATCCCTACTAGCTCGCCTTTAAAATATTGTTTTTGGATTACTAATTTATGTTTAAGAAGTTGTGTTGATACCGCTAATACGAACCGAATTTGTATTGGTATCGTTGATACGAACCGAATTTGTGTTGGTTCGCAACAGTAACATGCCGGTCTTTTTGGTTCCACGTATGAAAATTTGTTGCATTTTGGCATTGACGGGTTTATTTCTTTTGTTTAGTTTCGATGTCGTAACTTGATATAGACTGACTTCGCATTGACTTGTAGCGAGTTTATGGTTTAACATTTTTACATATGTTTTTTTGTTAGATTTAACGGTCCCGTTGCGAAGCGCATGTCCTAAATTCTAGTTTTGTTTATATATGAGAACATATAACATCTTTCACATATCATATGAGTTATATAACCTTATACTATGATATGTAAACAAATGTTATGTGAATGTGTGGACTGTGGACGTATGTTAGTGGTTTGAGTATAGCTTCTGCATTTATAAAACAAATCTTGCAAGTTATATGTTTTTCTAAAGGCCAACATCCAAAGATACAATTTTATAATCCTAAAAGATAAATTATTTATTATTTGTTGGGATTTTTTTCCAATGGGTTAGAAAATTGGGATTTTTTATTTGGAATAAATAACAAAAGGACAAGTAAATGGAATCGTTATGTTAAATTGTTTGTAGGAGTTGTATAGAAGCGGATGGACTTACTATCGTCCGATATTGGATATCACGACCCAAATTTAATTTTAAAGAGGATAAGTAGACGGATATAATTTGAATTTTATAATCATGCATCTTATATAAATGGGCACACAATATATATTTATAATTACGCGCGCACATAATTAAGTAATTTATATGATAATTACGCACATCAAACGTATAACATATTTGGGTTTGAATGTTAATTCTTTATTTAGAAAAAAGTATAACAAAAGGGTACTCAAATTAAAGTATAATAAAATATTCTGTTTTCTTTAAAAGAAATGGTGTATAAAAAAGCAATCAACGTTTTAAAAAATGCAGGAACATAAAAAATCAACAATTGTATGCTTTACCTATTTTACACTTCTAGACCGTTACATGTTTAATACTGATGACGTGCTTGCTAGCCTTCAATTATCTAATACACTGATTTGTTGATAAATATATTCAAAACTATATCTTACACTTTCTATGATAAGAGTTATTTGTATTTAAACATTTTCCATGTCATGTGATACTTGAAACAATTATGAACGTTGGCAACTGGACACATCACAAAGATTGATTGAGCCGCTCTAAATCCTTGTGTTCTTTACTTTTGTCTATAGCTGTTCACGGTTCATACTTCATAGTATCAAAGTTAAATGAATTTTTAATATTTTCTGTGGGATGCTTGGGCCCAAAAGCCTTTACTTTAGGCCCTAGTAGAGTAGTAGTTTTGGACTCCAATAGTCCATTATAGTTTATGTGCTAGAGTTACCGGTAGAAATCTACACACAAACACAAACAACATAGTATGATATGAAAAGGATTGGCTATGAAATACACATTGAATAAACGGCGGGTTTTTGACTATTTAAGCTCTGATTGATTATATTATAGAGCAAAATTGTGTCTTCTGTTACAATTTATGTGTATTTTTTTTTTGTTTTTTGTCCTTGCAGGCTTGTACACAAGACATGTGTGCCACCTAAGAGATCCTTATGCTAGAACAATGCCATGCATACATTTTGTGGTTGCTATGAAGTTTTTGCCTGGTTTAACTATTTGATACCAGTGTCTATGATCTGTGTGTGTCAGTTGTGTAACTTGTGTTGATGGGTACTATTTACTATTTAGTTGCATAGAAATTAACAAATTAACTATAAAACTCTTCGTGGATGTAAGCCTTATTCACTTTAAAGTTTCTTTATCATACTAATAATTTCTAGCTTAAGTGCTTGGGGTAAAAAAACTCAAAAATTTCGATTATAAAAGAGGGAGGTCTTAGATTTACGTCTCACTTGTGACAAAAGAAAAATAAATAAATAATAATTATAGAAAATAGGGTTTTATGTTGGACTAGGAGATTTTCTCACCTATGATAGGCTTCCTCTGGTCTCCAGTACTCGGGGAATGGAGATGAACGGGAGGGCTAGTGGCCTATTAATTAGTGATTCAAGTTAGCCGTTAAAAAAGTTTCTTTATTGATGTTATTTGAACTTTATATTAGTTTAAAGCATGTTATAAGAAAGAAAATTTACAGGTATAGTGAACACATACATCTTTTGAGTTAAGTGGAAGTCTTTGGGTTTTTGTGGTAATTACATACAATATTCATAAGTCGATGAATTAGGATTCAAGTTAGCCGTTAAAAAAGTTTCTTTATTGATGTTATTTGAACTTTATATTAGTTTAAAGCATGTTTTAAGAAAGAAAATTTACAGGTATAGTGAACACATACATCTTTTGAGTTAAGTGGAAGTCTTTGGGTTTTTGTGGTAATTACATACAATATTCATAAGTCGATGAATTAGGAATTATCTAAGTTGATAAGTTGATCAAGTTGGTTTAGTTTTCTAATTGTAATAGGTTTAGTATGATATTGTAGTAGTCACCAAGATAGGTTAGAATTATACATATAGAGCTCTGATTGAGGATTTAGATATGCGATCAACGAATAATTATTGTAATGAAATTTTGAGTCACTTTTCTCTTGTGATATTAATAAAGTGTTTGTTTATCGGTCATGTGGCTTTGAGGGTTAACTATAGAGACTGTTTAGTCAATATAGGTAGTCGCTTTTATTCCGTTTTAGTTTTAAGAATTGTGTGCAATAGTCTATTTTTATCATCTGATTAAACAAACTTTTAAGTAATTATAATTTAATGAAACCCAATTTTTATAACCGTGAAAATGTGACTTGGAACATGTTACCTGTTATAACAAGATAAAAAAACTATATGATATGCAACAACTTTTTTTTTTATCATTAGAACATGTCAATTATATCAAATCCCAACAGAATATAAGCATGTTACATCAAATTGTAAAAAAAGTAATCCATTACATACTTAACAAAAACATAAAGTCGGGTATATTATATATAGTATAATAAACCCAATTATAAATAGCTTGATAGATCTTAATAAAAGACTGTTATACTTATACCTTGTCATAAATACAAAGTACTAGGATATCTGGTTGTCTTGTCTTCGATATTGACGGTTGCTTAACCTCCTTGATATAGCAAGACCATCATATATTACCAGGGCCTGGATATTTTAAGGTCCGGATAAAATATAAAGTGTGTTACTATTTAGTTTATTAATTATTTTACTATTTGCTTTCTTAATTGAGTCTAAAGTTAATCTTATTAATCAAGTTCACATCTTTTCACATATTCTTTTTTACTAAGACTATCTTTCTTAACTCTTAAAGAATAATAAAGTTCACATCTTTATACGGAAAACAATATGTTGCATACTTGCATGTGGGGGCTTTCATGATGTTCTAGTTAAATATGAGTTAACTTGGCTATGATTTGCTCCGACAAGATTGACTAATCAATCATAGCTTATTATTTATTAATTATTATTATTAGTAACATTATTTAACTCTACATCCTTTTTTTAATTTATATCTCCTTATAGTATCATTGATATGGGCCTAAGTGGGTCCTTGAAGTTGTGTTTATTAAAGGTAATAGAGTCAAATAGACACCATAGAAGAACCTCAACAAAGTGTACTTATGTGCTTTGACATTGTGTCTCTTTGCATTTGCTTTTGACATCATTAGACCAAAAAAAGAGAGAGGGGTTTTTGGATAAAAAGAAGAGAGAGTGACTTCCAATCCTGACATGTTAATTTTTTCCTTCACTTTGACATCATGAAAGATTGGGAAGGTTTTTTGAGTGGCTAGAAAAGTTGCCAAAAAGAAAAGACTTGAAATATGTGCTTGTAAGATGCGGAAATCGTAACCATTCAATGTAAGATGTGGAATCTACGTGTTCATACGTCATCACTAACAATATCTTTAACAGTATGATGATTAAAACGAATGCACCATCATGAATTCATCGGGAATTCTTGTATGATGAATAAGATAAAGGAAAGAAAGTTATTGATTACTATTTGTATGCGGTTGTTAAGTATCCGAAGTTAGAAAGTCCCTATACTTGATCAAAGAAAGCAAGGCCATGACCTTGATCATCACAAATTCTTATGATTTTTAATTTTATACTTCCCTAGTGGTATTGTTAAAAAAGAAAATAAAAGACTATAATTAATGTGTTTGCAAGAGGCGACAATCACAATCATTCAATGTAAGACGTGGAGTCTACGTGCCCATGCATCATCACTAACAACATCTTTAAAACAGTATGATGATTAAAACGAACTTTGTATCATGAGTTCGTCAGGAATTCTTATACAATGAATAAAATAAAGAAAAAAGTTCTTGATTGGTATATGTATGTGCTTGTTGAGTATCCAAAGTTAGAATTTCCTTTACATACTCAAACAAAGGAAAATCATGATTAGAAGACCTTGAACATCACAAGCAGATATGATTTTCAATTTTCTACTCCCCTATTTTTGAAGCGAGTAGCTCAAGAAGTTCATAGAGAAAATGTAACGGGACCCTGTTGTTGCTTTATATACTCAATAGTTAACATGAAAGCAAACGTTTAATTTCTTTCCTTTTATAAGTCAGTCATTTATTCAATTTGTCAAGATATTACATTGTTAAATTAAGAAGTTAGTGTTTTCTAAAGAGTACATGTTAAAATAGAGTATAGAGAGATTCAATGATTAGCAGTTACCAATTTAGCACTGACTTTGTCCAGTTTACATTATTTGTGTTGAGTCCGTTAGTTTTTTTGTTTTTTTTTTAATGGTTAGCAAAAGAATTATAATATAGCTGAACCAGTTGTATATAGTGTGTGGAAGGGTAAAACTGTAATCTGACAATAAAGAAAGAATATTTGGACGATGAGGGAAGTATCCAATGTTGAAACCAATGATTATAGAAGATTGGGAATGGAGGATATTAATGTCATTTTACATGACTAATTATTAAGATCTCTTCATGCACATGCTTAGCACGGACCCCTCAATGCACGTGAACATTCTCCTGGTTTCAATGCCCCAACTCAAACCTCACAAGATGATGCCACCAAAACCCAACCCCCACCCCCTTTCATAATCTATTATTAACATATTAATTTGGTTTCATTGATGAAGTTTAAAAACATAATTTATCTACCCTTACTTATAATAGTAGTGTTATCCCCCTCCTCTTCACATTAACAACCACCCATATCCAAATTAGAGCTAAAAACATACTTTTAAACCTATTATACTCTAATGCTAAAAATGTCATATATCCGTCTTGATTTAAGGCTCTGATAGTGATGACAATGGTTGTTATGGACCTTTTGTGTCTTAACAACGGTTGGTTAGCAACGTTAACAATGATTAATGCTATACCCCTCCTCTTCACATCAACAGCCACCCACATTCTTACTAGAGTGCTAAAATCATACTATTATTACAGTTTTACTTATGCATAGTTTTTTTATATTGGCAAATTTTTTGAACTCAAACCCATGATTTTTGGGTGTTTAAGAGACCTTACATTTGTCATTAACCGTCAACCCCAGGACTAGTTAACTAGTTATCCTTAATTAAAGTGCTAGAGATACTTTAAAACATATTATACTCCATATATATATATATATATATATATATATATTGCCACATTAGAACTTTTGCTAGACTTTTTTCTTTCTTTTTTTATCCTTGCAGTTTTCTCAAAATGTAAAACATGTAAAGAATATATATCATAGTATGATTTTGCTAATAGAAATTACATGACTAGTCTTTGTACTTTCATCTTGTAAGCACATCTATAAATATAATAATGATCTTTGAATTCATCATTTAGAAAAAAAAATTATGAATTTGTCTTGATTCAAGGCCTAGATAGGACAACAACGATTGTTATCGACCTTTTGTGTCTCAACGTTGACGTTAATAAAACTCACACAACTATTAATACTAATTAAATAATTTCAAGGATTTTTGTTGGCTTTTAAGTTTTATTTGATATATAATACAATAATACTAGATATTATGTTTTGTCATAGTAATAAACGATACTAAAGTAAAATAAAATAAAATGAAATGAATTTAAAAGAGAAAAAGAGAATGAAAGAATTAAAGAAGAGGGTATCCAATGATTATACACAAGGGTGTGTCGTGAAGTAAAGCGACATAGTGACGCGCACGAGTGCAAACTTGGCCCACGTGCATCTCACATGCATCGCACGTGTGCACATGACATTTTGTCTCCCCTTCTCACGTGACAACCCTTCTCTATCTTACTTCTAAATAAACTAGTTAAATTTTGGTTTTAACTTATATTTTGTTTGCTTAAGATTGTTACAAGTATAGAACCGACTAATAATTCATAAACATTCAATTCGATTATAATCATTATTATTTGGTATTTCACGTATTAGTTAAATTAATAATACACAATAGGAATGGCAACGGGGCGGGTTTGGGGCGGGTTTTGCTTAACCCGAACCCGAACCCGAAACCAAAAACCATCCCCGTACCCGCCCCATTACCCGTCGGGTTTAATTCGGGGATTCCCCGTTTGGTTTTTTGTACCCCCCCGACCCGCCCCGTCCCCGAACCCGAAAACCCGAAACCGATCCGACCCGACCCGAAATTGGGAAATCAGGTCCGGTGGTGCAGTGCAGACGACGATTGACTGATTGAGTGGATGGTGATGGTGGTGCAGACGGCGATTGAGTGAATCGGGGGCGGACTGGCGGTGGCGGAGTCTGGATGTAGGTAACCTAATCAGTCACTTTCCTTCCTTCAGTTCCTTGTTAGGCTTTCCTCGGTGGCGGAGTCTGGATGTGGCGGAGTCTGCAGACGGCGAATCGGCGATTGAGTATTTGAGTGGATGGTGTGGCTGCGGTGGTAGTCTGGATGAAAGATTGAGATTGAGTAGGTTTAGGTTTTTAATATATATATATATATATATTATTTATATTTATATTTATATATTATATCGGGGCGGGTCGGGGCGGGGGAACCTGAACCCGAACCCGAACCCGAACCCGAAACAATCCCCGAAACAATCTCCGAAACCCGACCCGAAACCGAAAAAACAAAACCCGACCCGACCCGAAATAAGCCGGTTTTCGGGTTTCCCCGTCGGATTCGGGGATTTTTGCCATCCCTAATACACAATGACACAGAGGGAGAATGGTGAGAAGTAGGGGTGAACAAAAATCAAACCATCAAAAAATCAAGCTCATAACCGAGATTAAACACAACCGACAAAAAAAATTAGTTATGATTAAGTGAATTTGGTTAACGAACCATTTGGTTATTCTTAAGGTTAAATTGTCTTTGTTAACTAACTAACCGAATACGAACAGAACCTTTTATGTTTTTCAAAACCTTATACCTCTATTTCCATATTTATACCTCCATTTGTGGATTCGAACATTTAAATTAATGCTGCGCCTGTTTATAATCAAGCTTGGAACATCGTAATCAAGCTTTGAACCAACATATTTTAGTTTCGAAAAACTTCATAATTGAGCTTTAAACACCATGACCGAATCATTTTCAACCGAAACAAAATTAAAAAAAAAAAAAGAAAAAGAAAAGAAGAATACACTGAACAATCAACTGAAACCAACTAATATATGTGTTTCGGTTAAAAATTGGCAAAGCAACTTTTGATCAAATTAGTGCGTGAGGTGGAGTGCTTGTTGATGATAAGATCGAACACAACGATATGATTACGAGGGAAAAACCCTTGATCACAATAATCTTACGTCGGTCAAGAATTAACAACGTAATATTTGGTCGAAATGCTTCGGTCAAATATTAAGAACGTAATTTTTGGTCGATTCCTTATATGATTATGGTAATCTCCGGCACAAAAAACCCCCGGACGGTGAAAACTATCACCGTCGACTTTATTATTAACGAAAATGAATGATTACAAGCAAAGGAGCTGATAAGTGATCGAATGCTAAGTGTTACAGAGTATACTAGTAGCTAGGTGAGTGAATGTGTGTTTTCTAATGATATTATCAGCTCATATATATAATAAAAGATTATAACTGTTATCCCGAAATAACCGGAAACCCTAGACTAAGTCTTACACTCATCCCTTGCTGCCCACATTTAATTTGACGAAGTGTAAGCACTAGCCGTTACAAACCCACGTTCATATTAGCATATTAAACACGTGGTCTTATCTGCAAAACAAATAGAACAATAAAGGACAGCTGGATATCCCGAAGTATAATCCTCGGAATACTTGTATCGGCAGGATAGGCTGAAATCCCTAACTAACTCTCCGAGTATCCCGGAACTGAAAGAGTCTTCCAATATAGCCGTTGGGGAACTCTTATTTTGAGTCTATCCATGTTCTTCAATGTTCATCCCACGTCTTTGACCGGTTCTTTTGGGAGTTACTCATCAAACGTGGTCCCACACATGCTAATATTAATTATAAGTGCGAGATTTCAGCATAATAGTCAATATTTGACCATTAACCATTACTTGGCCTTTAATCCCAGCAGTTATAACTCATTCCATACGTTTTATGTAACCACCAACCGTGTATTTCGCATGGATTAAATCAACAATTAATATCTGCAATAATAAATCAACACCAAGAGAGAAATATATATTTATTAGCATTAATACTCATGATACTAAACTTATTCGAGAATCCTGAACATATTCGGGATCCTGAGCATAGATCCGACTATAAAATTTGGGCCCTAACAATTGTCCCCAAAATTTGACTGCTGCTTTTACAAATTTCAGCTATTAAATTTTGTGATGATAAACTGTTTTCCATGTAGCACCAAAATTTTATGATTTAGCACCGATTAAAGTTGACATTATTACGAGAATAGATCAGTCCTCGAAATCCCTGTTTCCATTATTAGAGAAAAATTTAAGTTTATTAGAAATGAAAAATTTCTTAGTAATAGTTTAAGTTTTACCCATAAACCAATATCAAGTCATAAACTTTATCTTGTAAATAATACGAAAGATAAAATATTCACAAATAGTAAATCATACCAGAACCGTATATCAATTAACCTGGAAATTGTCTAGACCATCTTATTCTCGCAATAAGATCGTTGTTTACAATGCTCTTCTAATCCTGGGGATATAGCAATAGAGTTGTAATATTAGTATTATCTAATACTTTTAGAAATTCTGGCGACAAGGCCTAAATAAACTAGCTACAATGCCCTTTAGTGTTAGGGCCCAAATTTTATAGTCGGATCTATGCTCAGGATCCCGAATATGTTCAGGATTCTCGAATAAGTTTAGTATCCTGAGTATTAATGTTAATAAATAGATATTTATCTCTTGGTTTTGATTTATAGTTGCAGATATTAATTGTTGATTTAATCCATGCGAAATACACGGTTGGTGGTTACATAAAACGCGTGGAATGAGTTATAACCGCTGGGATTAAAGTCCAAGTAATGGTTAATGGTCAAATATTGATTATTATGCTGAAATCTCACACTTATACTTAATATTAACATGTGTGGGACCACATTTTATGAGTAACTCCCAAAAGAATCGGTCAAAGACGTGGAATGAACTTTGAAGAACGTGGATAGACTCAAAAGAAGAGTTCCTCAACGGCTATATTGGAAGACTCTTTCAGTTCCGGGATACTCGGAGAGTTAGTTAGGGATTCCGAGTTATCCTTCCAGTGTCAATATCCTGAGGATGATATTTCGTCTTATATTATTTTTATTTGTTTTGCAGATAAGACCACGTGTAAAATATGCTAATATGAACGTGGACTTACAACGGCTAGTGCTTGAACTTCGTCAAATGGAACGTGGGCAAGCAACGGATTATGGAAGAAATAGTCTAGGGTTTCCGGTTATTTCGGGATAACAGTTGTAATCTTTTATTATAAATACCAGATGATAATATCTTAGAACACACACTCTCACGACCTAGCTTACTAGCAATCACTGTAACACTTAGCTTTCGATATTCTATCAGCTCCACCACTTGTAATCACCGATTTTGTTATTAATAATATTGACGGTGATAATTTTCACCGTCCGGGGTTTTTTTGTGCCGGAGATCATAATAATCAAGCGTTAATTCAACCAAAAGTTAAGTTCATAATCTTTAACCGAAGCAATTCGATTAAGGATTAAGTTGTAAACTCTTGACCGAAACGAAGATTATCATAATCAAGGGTTTATTCCCTCATAATCATATCTTTGTGTTCAATATCACCATCATTAAGCACTCCACCTCACGCACTAATTTGATCAAAAGTTGTTTTGTCAATTTTTGACCGAAACATTTAGAAGAGATGAAAAATCTCTTAAACCATTAGAAATGAACTTGCGACAAGGCCTTTTAGAAAAGATGAAAAATCTCTTAAACTTTAGGAATGAACTGGCGACGAGGCCCTTTAGAAGAGATGAAAATTTCATAAACCTTAGATTATGGTACGTCTACCATAAACTTGTGATTCAAACCAATAGCTGAGGATAACGAGGTAACAAGTCACTATATTTCATGTGCTGGCCCCGCCTCTCGAACTAAGGCCGAATAAATCATGCGCTACAGGCGACTTTAAGAAGAGATAAAAATCCCTTAAACCTCGAGATTCAAACCAACAGCCAAGGATAACGAGGTAACAAGTCACTATATTTCATTTGTTGGCCCCGCCTTTCAAACTAAGGTTGAATAAACATGCGCTACGGGCGACCTTAAGAAGAGATGAAAATCCCTCAAGCCTTAGAAGAGGTGAAAACCCCTTATACCTTAAGAATAAGCTGGCGACGAGGCCTTTAGAAACTGGCGACAAAGGCCCAAGTTAACTTCATTCCCTCTTATCTACAAAACAGTCAACTCTAAGTGAGGGGTGGGTGGTAGCCTTGCTAACACCCCTCCGATGCTTAAGTCAGTACCTTGTTTGAAGAATAATATTATTAAAAATGAATAAAAGTATAAGTTCGAGTACAAACCTTGACTGTTTAGTATAACAGTTATCCTCAGGATAGAAGTCTTACATGAAATATTTTTTGAGGTGTATAGCATTCCAAGCTCTCGGTAGAAAGTCACCATCTAAAATAGACAACTTGTATGCCCCCTTTCCTGCTTCTGAGTCGATCAAGTAAGGACCTTCCTATTTTGGTGCAAGCTTTCCATCCTTAGGATTGGTAGTATTCTGAAAAGCTTTTCGGAGAACCAAATCTCCTTCTTGAAATCTTTGAACTCTGATATTCTTGTTGTATGACTTTGCTATCTTAAATTGATATGATGCCATTCTGATCTTTGCCAAATCCTGGAGTTCTTCTACCACATCTAGATCTTCAAGTAGACTTCGAGTATTATCTTCGGGATTTTGATGACTGACTCTGGCTATCGGGATAACCATCTCCGTGGGGATAACTGCTTCAGATCCAAATACTAATGAGAAAGGAGTCTGACCCGTAGCATTCTTTGAAGTGGTTCTATCCGCCCAAAGAACAAAAGGTAGTTCCTCGGCCCACTTTCCTTTCTTAGACCCCAACTTTTTCTTCAGGTTATTGATAATGATTTTTTGCTTGATTCGGCCTGTCCATTAGCCTGAGGGTTGACAGGTGTTGATGTGATCATCTTGATTCCCCAACTGGCACAGAAATTAGTTGTTCTCTTGCCGATGAATTGCGAGCCATTGTAACACACTATCTCCGTCGGGATCCCAAATCTTGTCAGGATATTGCGCTTGATGAATGAGATAACTTATTTTTCTCTGACTTGAACAAAGGCTTCCGCTTCAATCCACTTCGAGAAATAATCTGTCATAGCCAGAATAAAGACTTTTCCTCCTCAAGCTCTTGGTAGTTTCCCCACGATATCCATTCACCACTTCATGAAAGGCCAATGGGATATAATAGGATATAATGGTTCTGTTGGCTGGTGCAAAATGTTGCTATGTCTCTGGCATGCATCACATCTCTGAGAATAATTCATAGCATCCCTCTTCATCGTTGGCCAGAAATACCTCGTCCTCAGGATCTTGGAAAATAGTGCTCTGCCCCCAGTGTGATTCCCACAATCTCCATCATGGATATCCTAAAGAACTTTTTGAACTTCTGCCTTCTCCAAGCACCTAAGATATGGTCCTTCAAGAGATTTTCTGTATAATATATCATTTATTATAGTATATGGGATTACCTTTGTGCGAAAAGCTCTTGGGTTTTGGTCCTTGGGGGATAACTCCATCCTGAAGATATTCCTTGATTGGGATAATCCAAGAACTTTCATTATCCTCAGGATTCGTGACTCCCATATTTCTACCATCTTCTGATATTTCATTGACACCTTGTTCTTCTATTGCTGGGCTCAGGATATGTATGATAGGGATCTTGACACCTTCCGGTATTCTGAAGGATGAAGCTAAATATGCTAGGGCATCTGCTTCAACATTTTCTTCTCTAGGTACCTGTGAAATATCAAACATTTCGAAACACTTTGCTAGTTTTTTGACTAGCTCTAGATATTTCATTAGTCTTTCTCCTCTAGCAGTATATGAACCATTAAAATGATTAGTTAATAATAATGAATCAACATGTACTTGAATAAACCTGATTTTCATGTCGATTGCTAGTTGTAATCCTGCTATCAAAGCTTCATATTCTGCCTCATTATTTGTGGCTTGAAATTCGTAGGATATGGATTGAGGTATAATGTCCCCCTGTGGCGATTTCAGCAGAATACCCAGACCTGTTCCTCTAACATTTGAAGCACCATCAGTGTATTGAGTTCACTTATATTTGGTTTCTTCAAGTTGTTGGACTTCCAAGTCTGCCTTTTCTTTAAGTTCACTGGTGAAATCAGCCACAAAGTCTGCTAATGCCTGGGATTTGATGGCAGCCCTAGGTTCATATGTTATATCACATGCACTTAGCTTTACCGCCCATTTTGCCATTCTACCTGACATTTCTGGTTTTCTCAAAACAGACTTAATAGGATAATTAGTTTTAACACATATAGGGTGAGTTTCAAAATAGTGTCTAAGTTTAGTAGATGCCAAAATAAGTGCTAAAATTAATTTCTCAAGATAAGAATACCTGGTTTCAGCATCCAATAGACTTTTACTTACATAATAGATGGGATGTTGTTGACCTTCGAGATACTTAGCCAAAACTGCACTTACAGCATTATTTGTACAGCTAGATATAGAGATAGAGATTCACCTTCCTCGAGTTTTACCAGTAGAGGAGCAGAAGAAAGATAAGCTTTTAAGGATGCTAAAGCTTCCTCATGCTTACTGGTCCACTCGAACCTTTTGTTTTTCCTCAGGATATCATAAAATTCAATACACTTTTCTGAGGATTTGGATATGAATCTGTTGAGCGCCGCTATCCTTCCGGTTAGCCTTTGAACATCCTTGACTGATTCTGGGGATTTCAAGTTCAGGATAGCTTGTATTTGCACCGGACTCGCCTCTATTCCTCTTTTGGTGACCATGTATCCCAAGAATTTGCCAGTCTTCACTCCGAAATAGCATTTTGAAGGGTTTAGCTTCATGTTGTATTTGTCGAGGATATCGAATGCGGTCTTGAGATCTTGGAGGTGATCCTCAGCTTTCTTGGACTTCACCACCATATCATCAATATAGACCTCCATCGTGTCCCCCAGTTTCTCTTTGAACATCATGTTAACTAACCTCTGATAGGTTGCACCTGCATTTCTAAGTCCAAAGGGCATAGCAATATAACAATAAATACTTGTGGGAGTCATGAAGGCAATATCTTCCTGATCTGAGGGCTCCATCTGGATTTGCTGAAATCCTGAGGATGCGTCCATAAATGTCAGCATCTCGTGGCCGTCTATAGCGTCTACCATCGAATCAATGTGTGGTAGAGGGAATGGATCTTTAGGACAAGCTTTATTCAAGTCTGTGAAATCCACACAAACTCTCCACTTGCCATTCTTTTTCTGTACAACCACCACATTTGCTAACCATCGGGGATATTGGACTTCCCTAATCATTTTTGCCTTCAAGAGTCTTTCTACTTCTTCTTGAATAATTATGTTTCTTTCAGGTGCAAACTTTCTTCTTTTTTGATGTATTGGCCTGAAAGAATTATCAATTCCAAGTTTATGTGTTATAATATCTTTGGAAATACCTATCATATCTTCATTTTCCATGAAAACGTTGATAGCCTTGACTTGAGGAAATTGAGTAGATTCGACTCAATATCCTCAGGGGTAGTTGTTCATATCAGCACCTTGACTTCAGGATCCTCGGGATAAAGAGGTACTTATTTAATTTCTTTTTCCCTGGACTCCATTACGTCTCGTGCTAGTTTCTGTAATTGCTACGCCTGATGGGGTTTGGCAGTACACTTCATGGAAGAGGTGTAGCAATTCTTCGCGTCTTGTTGGCCACTGATGATTTTGATAACTCCCCACGGACTTGGGAGTTTCACACATTGATGATAAGTGGAGGGTACCACTTACATGTCATGTATCCAGGGCTGCCTAATATAATATTGCAACAAGACAAACAGTCAATAACACAAAATTTTTGCATTTTATTTATCCCTTCGACATATATTGGAAGCTTGATTTCCCCAATAGTGTTTTTAGTCTCTCCACTGAATCCAACCAATACTGAGGAACTGGGGACGATCTCATCCTCAGGAATATTCATCTTCTTCAGCACGTCTAATTGAATAATGTTGACAGAGCTTCCGCCATCTATGAGGATCCTGCGTACATAATGGTTAGCCACATATAAAGTTATTACCAAACTATCATGATGAGGATCCTGAACATCGACTATATCGCTTTCATCGAAGGATATAATCCTCTCTTGAGTGAGAACATATGTCTTTGTTGGTTTGTCGGCCACTTCTAACTTTCCCTGGCCAACATTTCTCTTTGCAGCAGAATAAGAGGTTCCACAGATGTCGGATCCTCTGGATATGAACATGATTGTTTTTGCATCTGTTGGTGGAGGAGTCGGCTTTTCAGGAATTTTCTCGGGATCCTGCTCTCTTCCCTTCTTCCTGCCAAGTAGCTCTTTCAAGTGGCCCTTGCTGAGAAAATAGCTGATCTCCCTTCTGAGTGCAATTCAATCATCAGTCAAGTGCCCAAAGTCTTCGTGGAAGGCACACCATTTTGATTTGTCTTTCCAGGCTCCTGGTCTCTCCATTTTCCTTGGCCACCTGGCTTTCTCACCTAAATCCTGCATGGCACACATTAATCCACCAATATCAACAGAAAAACAATATTCAGAAATTTTAGGATATTCTTCATCATTTTCCTCATCTACTGCATTAATCCTGGGGTTATCAGGCTTGTAGTAAGGTTTTGCTCGATATGATTTTCCCGGGGATTCGGATTTCCTATTCGTCTGATCATACTTCGGGATATCGATCTTAGAGTTTTTCTTGTCGTCTTCTAGCCTGATGAACCTCAGAGCTCTGCTTCTTGCTTCATCTAATGACCTGCATGGAGTCATAACGAGATCATCATAGAAAGAGGAGCCTTTTTCTAACCCCAACTTGAGAGCTTCCATTGCTGAAGCTGGGTTTAGATTCGGAATTTCCAGCGACTCCTTACTAAACCTGGTAATAAAATCTCTCAAGGATTCCCCAGGATTCTGGGTAACCCTATTAAACATGTTAACTAAATGAGAAAAAGAATTGATAGTGTTAGGAGGAATACTCAGTAGCCATTTCATGGCTGCTCCAGTCAAGGTAGACCCAAACCCTTTGCAAAGACATGCTTCTTTGATTTCCATAGGGATTGGGTTGATCTCCATACATTCTCTATATTGTGCGACGTGTTCCTCAGGGTCCGTTGAACCATCATATAATTTCATATTTGGGGTTTGAAACCTTTTTGGGATCTGTATATCACTGATTGATGGCACAAATAGGGATATTCTGTGACTATCAGTAGGAACTTCAGCTATGGGACGGATTATGCCGGGGACATTCGATATCATGTCCTTAAGCTTCTGTAATTCTCGGGCTAAACTCGAACTTATGCCTGCATCCTGAAAAAATCCTTGATTAGCATTAAATGGAATCGTATTTAAAGAGTTACCCTGATTAACATTCTGAGGAGCGGTCTGGGCGTTGTAGCTCGTATTCCCAAACATAGTATTTCCAGAGTTGGTAAGCGGAGAAGTTGGAGCATTACCCTGCATCGGGATAAAGTCTCCCTGGTGCACATCAGAGGATCCCGAGGGCTGCTGAACTTGAGCTAATCCTGAAGACACCGCCTGCTGATAAGGACCAGCCTGATGGAACAATCCTGAGGATCCGGACTATTGGAAAAATCCTGAGGATCCAGACTGTTGAAAAGGCCCAGCAGATGACGTATACGGGTATCCTTGAGATCCATATAAGGGCAATCCCGCAGACCCCAAATGCTTGAAAGATGGGGGTCCAGAGTTGTACGCCGTGGTCGGGTGGGTGCACCAATCCTGACGATCCTAGAGGAGTGAAATCCAGAGATCTCGGGATTAGTGGTGTAAATTCTTCCGCCGGCTTCTTGGCTTTTTTGAAATCTTCCAGTTCCCTCACGAGCATCTGGTTGGTCTTGTTCTGGCGATCCATCTGTTCCTGTAGCCGTCTGTACAGAGACAGAAGGTCGTTGTTGGACACCATGACGGGATCCTGGGGAGACGGCCTTGAACTTGAGAACACAGGAGTAGCAGGTTTCTTCTGAAAGTTGTCAGGTTTCTTCGGGATACCACCAGCAGTTGGAGGAGGCATAGGCGGCCTCGCTGAGGATTCTGAGTCTGCGGCAGAAGAGGAAACTATCTTGGGTTGGGAAGACATGTTGTGGATATTGAAAGTAGGTTTTAGTTTGAGAATGAATAATGATCAAAGCACCGTTTGACCCACGGTGGGCGCCAAATTGTTTCGGTAAAAAATTGGCAAAGCAACTTTTGATCAAATTAGTGCGTGAGGTGGAGTGCTTGTTGATGATAAGATCTAACACAACGATATGATTATGAGGGAAAAAACCCTTGATCACAATAATCTTACGTCGGTCAAGAATTAACAACGTAATCTTTGGTCGAAATGCTTCGGTCAAAGATTAAGAACGTAATTTTTGGTCGATTCCGTATATAATTATGGTAATCTCCGGCACAAAAAACCCCCCGGATGGTGAAAACTATCACCGTCGACTTTATTAATAACGAAAATGAATGATTACAAGCAAAGGAGCTGATAAGTGATCGAATGCTAAGTGTTACAGAGTATACTAGTAGCTAGGTGAGTGAATGTGTGTTTTCTAATGATATTATCAGCTCATATATATAATAAAAGATTATAACTGTTATCCTGAGATAACCGGAAACCCTAGAATAAGTCTTCCACTCATCCCTTGCTGCCCACGTTTATTTTGACGAAGTCTAAGCACTAGCCGTTGCAAACCCATGCTCATATTAGCATATTAAACACGTGGTCTTATCTGCAAAACAAATAGAACAATAAGGGACAGCTGGATATCCCGAAGTATAATCCTCAGAATACTTGTATCGGCAGGATAGGCTGAAATCCCTAACTAACTCTCCGAGTATCCCGGAACTGAAAGAGTCTTCCAATATAGCCGTTGGGGAACTCTTATTTTGAGTCTATCCATGTTCTTTAATGTTCATCCTACGTCTTTGACCGATTCTTTTGGGAGTTACTCATCAAACGTGGTCCCACACATGCTAATATTAATTATAAGTGCGAGATTTCAGCATAATAGTCAATATTTGACTATTAACCATTACTTGGCCTTTAATCCCAGCAGTTATAACTCTTTCCATACGTTTTATGTAACCACCAACCATGTATTTCGCATGGATTAAATCAACAATTAATATCTGCAATTATAAATCAACACCAAGAGAGAAATATCTACTTATTAGCATTAATACTCAGGATACTAAACTTATTCGAGAATCCTGAACATATTCGGGATCCTGAGCATAGATCCGGCTATAAAATTTGGGCCCTAACAACATGGTGGTTAACTGACCATTCGGTTATGGTTATGTCTATGGTTAAGCCTTATAACCGAATCGAATTTGCACACCCCTAATGAGAAGGAAAGAAAACAACATGACGACGACGGGTGGTGTTGGTGAAAGGGCGTAGGATGAATAGAAAACCATATTAACCAAATCATAAATCAAAAATCAGAAATAGCCGATGCTTGGTTAACAATGATTGTTTAATTTTTTGGAATCCTCCTTGTGAACTTTTGATACTAGTTCAGACGTCCATGTAAGCACAGTTCACATGTACATGCTTTTAGTGGAGGAACGTGTGAGTTTACTTTGTGAATGTAAGAGCAACTACGTGAGCTCAATAGCTCACGAATGCATTGATTAGTCCCTGGATTTCCATCTTATGGTAACTTTAGTTTTTTATGGTTAATTGAAAGTAAAGACTTGTAATGTAACACTAGATGAACTCCACATCGATCGTGGATATGAGAATTCTTGATTAATAAGAAATGTTCCGCCTCGTGTTTTAGGCTTAATACTATGAATAAAAGGACAACTCCATAGTTAAGCGTACTCAAGTGAAGTAATATCAGGAGTTCTGGAAGTCTCCACTTAGGTAACCAAAACAAATTTGTTAGCTCATCGTGTGCAAAGTGGACAATATTGGTGCTACGAGAGACAAGATGTTACAAATGGTATCAGAGCCACTCATGTGTCGTTCGAAATGGTAAGGCAAACATTATCAAGGATGGCAGTGGCGGCCCTGAGAATTCATGTGCCCCGGCCGAGCCGGAAAAGTTATGTCCCTTAGGCTTTAACGAACTAAATAATTTTAACCATTTTATTTAAACGACGATTAAAGTTAAATCAATAAATAGAACAATTATCAAAATCATGGTATAATAATGAGTTCATAATAACATTGGCCTTATAAGTGTTCTGGTATCTAAAAACATTTATAAATGATATTGGAAATTTTTTAAAATTTTGAGCACTTGGAAAAAACGTACCATGGATGGGAACCTATATTGCTCCGCAATGCCTCCTATAAAGAATGGCGAGTCCCTGAGGGTGTAGAGAGAGACGGTGATGAAGCTTGGATGAAAACGTGAAAAGAATAACAGACTCAATATGTATAAAAAATGGATGGTAATACAGTGAAAATGGGTGTTTTGTATAGTTAAACTAAACATGTTTGATATGTTTTGTTTTTATATGTGAGAATGACACTTGATAAATTGAAGAAATTATATTAAATTAAAGCATTTAAAATCACGAATATTTTCCATGAAAAATTCTAATTGCTAAATGTTTTCTAACTTTTTTCACAAAATTAATCTACTATAGACCTACAGTCCTACACATTAAAAGTTAAAACTGTTTTTGTTTGTGACTTTGTTATCTTGATGACCAGTTAATATGTTTAATTTTTTTCAAAATATATAATTTTGTATTTTGTAACAATTCAAATATGTATTAAACTTGAGCCAACTTAACCAAGTGTTCAAGCTAAAAATAAAGACCCGGTTTATTCTAACAAACCAAAATGGAGTCAATTTCAACAACTAAACCTTTTTTTATCATGTAAACCCAAACTATGTGATGTGGTTGGAAGCAAAGATGATGTTGTAAAACTATATATCACACATTCATACTCAGTCTCATACTTGTTAGTACCCGTTACTTATTACCTCTTAGGTGTATGGGTACGAGGTATGCTCGTATATAATTTTATGTAGTTAAAGTTTACCCTATATATTCCCGTTACATTAGAAACATGATTTTAGAGTAACATAAATCCCGACTTGAGATGCCAAATATTCAACTACGATTCTCTATTATTAACAACTTTAACTTTTTAAAATTTTAAAATACTACTTATTATACTTTTAATAATTATGAAAGATATTCGGCTTTAATTCCTGTAAACGGGTACGGAATCGCTTTTGGGTAATTGGGTGGTAATGTGTATTACCTAATACCATACGGATCTCAAACCAAGGGGGTTTTCACAATTAATCTCATACTCAATGTCATTAGTTGTTTCAAATGTTATGGTTTCACGTATGTTTATGATATTTTTTTCTACCCGAATGTGTGTTTGTTACTTATCTCATAACATATCCAATTTCGTTCGTAAAATACATTTAGTTTTAATTTGTTTGGATTAAAAAATTATGGTTCTATATTTGATGATTTAATCAAAGATTGGTATTTTGTTTTGGATGTGATTGTCATCAATGTAACTTTTAGTGTAGTTGAGTATTCTTGCGCTCTTTGGTTATTAGCATTGGAGTTAAAAAAATATGAATTTAAGATGAAGAATATGATAATTTTATAATTTTAATAAGAGGAAGGACTTATAAGTGATAATACAAGAAGTTCTCAAAACACAAATGGTCAGTATAAATATAAGAGTTTAGGGACGATATATGTACATGAATAGATCACTTAAGCAATAAACGGTCGGGGGATTTTAATCTTATAAATTTTGTTTAGTTTCTTATCGATGGAGTGATTCTCAACGAAGGTGGGGTGGGCACATCTTCTGAATAAGTGAAAAACCATGCACACATGTGGAACCCATCTATACATAGAGTGAACTACATGTAGAAATATGGACCAACACGTTCAAGGTTGTCATAACCATGTGGGGAATTCCCACAACATATATTCCGAACAATATTAATTCAGTTAAAAAAATGAGGTGCATGTATTATTTATACTCATCTTTTCTAACATATTACCGACTGAAATATCCATCTTAAAAAAGTCTCTAATGAAAACTTTCTTAAAACATGGGTGAGAATCTTGTCATAAGTCTTATCTTTAGAATTAGTGACGAGTCATTGATGGAAAATTCGCAGGAAAGCGATTACCATGGACAAACACCTGATAATTCGTCGTAAAATGGTTTCCATCAATAACATCAAAAACCCCGCTCAAAATCCCATTGGAATTCTAACCATGTACATGATCTATCGGGAATTAAACACATATATATGTTGGTTATTCGTCGATAATTTTTGAGGGATTACGGATTGCCATTTAAAACGTTTACCTTTTATTTTTGAATTTTGTGGTATTTATTGCAGATCTATCCGTAACGTTTTCAGTGATATTTTCTTGAATAGTTGTAATATTCGATGTCAAAATACTCAAAGTCTCAAATGGTATGATGCATGGTTTACTCAATAATTACGAAACACCATCTTTTTACTTATCATCTAGTTTAGCCATTTTGGCGACATAATCTATAAAATAAAATATATAATTTGTTTAGTATCATCAATCATGCAAAAGGCATGCTCCCGATAAGGAATGCCATTATTAATTGGTCCACATATTTTCTACACAAGTTTTATAGGATAAGAATGCCATAATTAATTGATTTATGTTATATTTTACCATTAACCTCGGGGGAAAAAAACCGCAATGGGTTTTAGGCTTTTAGCTACGAATCGCATGAGAAATTCAATTGTGTCACATGTAATTTTGGGTAGTTTAGATGAGTCATTAATCTTAATCTTAAATATATACGAAATATCCCTAAATTCTTTCAAGCCACCAGATTATTTTATTTTTAAATGAAAGTTTTTATGAAGTTGACCCGAATTCATGGGTAGTATTTGACCCGATACACGAGTATGTGTCTCACTAACCTTAAACGAGTTATAAAATCTTAAAAATAAATCTCACCAAATATTTGATATGAAAATCCTAAAAATAGGAATATAGTAAAAATTAATATCCAATTTTTTAAGAAAAATATATTATTTATATTAAGAAACAGTTTTATAGTAAAAAACAATAAGCTGATCATGTGTCTCCTTAAACCCATAGCTTTTAAACGAGTTATAACATATCATTTAATTGTGAAACTCTTTCATCATTAAACACTAAATATATTATTAAATTTCTTACAATAAATAAAATTAATATTCAAAAAAATATAAATACTAGACATGAAAAAGAAATACAACCCCAGTAATACGAGGATAAAAACTAGTATTATAATAAAAGACTTTTGGTCATATAATCGTTTTTATCTTCAAATTGTTTACATCAAAGGGATTTTCGTTTTACCCCTTGTAATTGTTCATATTCTAAAAATTTAAAATAGTTTAGACATAAATGACTGTAACAACAAAAGGCTAAAATGTATAATCCTTCAAGAATTAATTAATTAAATCAGTGATACTAACATGGCATAATATATTTTCCTATTGCAAGTTAGTTATGTTCACAACTACATGTACATTCGAGTTAACTGTCTTTCTCAGGCATGTACAACATTGGCCGTTGAACATCCTCTTAATTCGTAAGTTAAGAAGAAACTGTTGTTGTGTATTTCTCATCTTAATTAGTAGCTATTGGCTTTGACATTACAATGCAACATTGGTAGCACAAGAGTGTTTAAATGTATTGCATGATGCAAACATCAAGCCATTTGATTTTTTATTAATAATATTAAAGTCACACATGCATTAGTCCATTAATAATACTCGACCCGGTTCACCTTCAAAGCTTGATTGAAGAAATAAAAGTTCTTGGCTTCCTATGAACTAAGATTAGATCGAGGCAAAGTGAGTTATCGTTTAAGGAATGGGGTGGTTTCCGGTTGTAATATATTTCTCAGGTGTGTCACATTCATTGTTGGATGTTCTTGTCTTTGTGTAATCGCTGGCTCTAGCGCCTTACTAGTATTCAAATAAAATTTGGTTGATCGTTCAAAAAAAATTAGTCCATTAAAATACGTTACGTCAATAAAACTGAATACACAACTTTGAATTTATAGATATAATATTAATAATTACCAAGTGCGCAATTGTTTATAACGTAAGTATGCTAAATATTATATAGCATAAGTATGTATAACACCAACTAATTATATAATTTAGTATCAACATTATTTTGTTAGGTTTATACAACTATAATTATAATAACCTTTGTAGTTTGTAATATAAATATTGTCTGTTTTAATTTTTTCTAACGGGTTGTTTATCTAAAAACTCATGGATTTATTTTTGTTTGTTCTGGCGAAGACTTTCTATGAGATCATCCATCCAGATACTGCTCCTACTTGAATATAGATATTCCTACTTGAATACACTTAGATATGAAGTTTTCATCTACTTCAAAACATACTAAGCCCAAAATGTGTTGGTTATATCTGTGACATTGTAAGGCCCCGAACCCGGTAGCCCTACTTTAGCGTCGGATTTACTCATAAACACAGTCCTTCAAATCAGAGTTTATTAAAATTTTTCGCGGAATATAAAACATCAATCATTTGTTACAAAACATTAAATCTTTTCTTTGATACCATAACACAAAACTTTATATTCAACACATTTTTTTTTACTTCTTTCTTCATATGCCAGCCGTTCAATCCAAGCCGTGTGTCATCCTCATGCTAACTCTGTAATCAGCTCACCTGCGTGCATACTAAAAGTCAGCTACGCTGAGTGAGTTCTAGTTAATCAAGCAACTTATCATACAACCACTACATGCATCATATACGTATCTGCAGACACGTAGTCCACTATCTAACCTGCTTACATTACCACTTAGCCTCTTATTTACGCCTACCACTTTGCCACCTTGCCACTTTAATAACGTATAACGTTATGCCACTTTGCCACTTTAATAACGTATAACGTTATGCCACTTTGCCACTTTAATAACGTATAACGTTATTAACACTTTGCCACTTTAATAACGTATAACGTTATGCCACTTTGCCACTTTAATAACGTATAACGTTATGCCACTTTGCCACTTTAATAACGAAGGCACGTATAGGCTTACCCTACCACGTACTATCGTTATGCCACTAACACTCTTACTAGACTCTTGCCACTTCTAACACGCTCTACCTCTACTTGTCTACAACACGCATCATATCATTTACATAATAAGCAAGTCACATCAACAATCATACATACATAATAACGATGGCACGTACAGGCTTTCCCTATCACGCGCTCACGTTATGCCACTAACACCCTTACTAGACTCTTGCCACTTCTAACACACTCTACCTCTACCTGCCTATATCACACTTCATATCAGTTCGGTATTTACGTAATAAACATGTTACATCATAACATTCATACACACTATCAACCACTTGGAATTTACTATCCTTGGCGATACGTGCAATATCCGAAGATCGTTCACGTACCGACAAGCATTATAAAATATATACCTCGTATAACATCTATAGCATACACTTACCACTTAAGGTAAGTGTATTCACACTTCACATCGAGTATGCACACAGCCCCGAAAACATAACAAGGAAATGGGGCTAGAAACTCACCTGAACACGGTTACGTTCTCCGTTGTTCGTAATCCCTTTCTTCAGTTGTGCACGGCTGACTGTATAACAAGTATACATATCAATTTAACTATCACTACTTATAACATCTTTCTAGTCTTAATTACTACCCACAACGAACGGGGGTTCGGGGGCAGCGCCCCTGGCAGCGGGGTCTAGGGGCGGCAGCCCCTAGCGGGGTCCAAGGGGCGGAGCCCCTTGCTGGGGTTAAGCTGCCAGGTCAGCTTGGAAAAATTTTATTTTCGGTAACTGCATTAACACATTTTCCATTAGGTTTTTAATTTATTTTCTAAACGGACTTCACTTCAGGCGAAGTTAAACCTTAGGCGAACTTGGCTTCAGGCGAAGTTAAACCTTAGGCGAACTTGGCTTCAGGCGAAGTTATCCTTAGGCGAACTTGGCCGTAGGCGAAGTTATCCTTAGGCGAACTTGGCCGTAGGCGAAGTTATCCTTAGGCGAACTTGGCTGTAGGCGAAGTTATCCTTAGGCGAAGTTACGCTTGACGGCGAAGTTACGCTTGAAGGCGAAGTTCATCAGGCGAACTTAATCTTGCAGGCGAATTTATCGCGCTGCAGATCTGTTTGCCCATAAATCCTTCGTTTCTTAGCCAAATAACTCGATTTTGGTACCCACGGAATCGTATGATCGGCGCCTACAAATCCCAACCATCAAATCGGCCTAAAATCGACGTTTTAGGGGTCCGATTTGGGCAGTTTGGGTTTCGGGTCCGATTAACCCATCCAATCCTAACTATTTTCAGTAATATTAGCTTTGTTGGATTTGTTCTTACCTTACCAACTCAGATCTATCAACAAAATCTCGGGTCTCGGCTTCGAATCTTGATCGGTTAGAATGTGTGTGTTTTGAGTGTGTGAAGAAATAGATGTAAATGAAGATATTTTTGGGATTTTGGGGGTATTTATATCCCTGAAATCCCATTCTTATTTAACCCATCTCAATTAATCCAAGTCCACAACCCACATCCATTACCCAACACTAGCCCGACCCATACCAACTCATATTCTATTATTTATTTCCTAATAACCCGGGTAAACTTTCTCTCTAATATTAAGTAATATAATTAATATTACTTGGAAATTTCGGGATGTTACAAGTCTCCCCTCCTTAAAGAGCTTTCGGGCCCATAAAAGGAAAACTTTTTATATTTACACGCTTTATTGAATCGCCTTCGCTTTCTGAGTTATCCCTCTTACTCCTGACTTGTAGTCATCGAGCGGTGATCATGTGTTTTAGCTATTACGGTAGCTTGTCCATGAAGCCCTCGATGTACCAAGTCTCGTATCGCCTTCCCGAGGAACCTTGTTTTATACAATAACGCTAACTCCTAAGGCGACGCTTTACCATCACACAACTATTTATTATAACCAACATGCATTCAAGTTAAATTCATAGATCGTTCATACAAAAGCACAAGAAGTCACAAGTACTTCATAACATAAAAGGAAATCATTCAAGCTTGCTAAACAAACATAGGTTCAACTGTAACATAAAACACTCTTTAACTACTAAACATAAAACAACCGTGACATGCCACTTATTCTCCTGCAACCTCCTCAGCAGCTAATAGACCATCCTTTCACGCGTTTCCTCTTCCTTCCCCCACTGCCACGGCTTCTCCACACTCCCTAGCTATGTGACCTGACTTACCACACTTGTAACACTTCTGGTCCTCGGTGCATTCACGGGAGATGTGCCCCTTCCTCCCACATCGGTTGCACTGATTTGGACCAGTCTTGCATTCCCCCAAGTGCATCTTCCCGCACACCTTACATGCTTCCCTTCCTGCTATCTTCTGTGTCTTTCTCACTGCACGCTCCACGACATCCCCAGCTCTTTTAGTTCCCTTCCCTTTTTCCTCATCTTCCACTTCCACATCATCCTCCGCCAGATCATCATAGACCATCTCCGCCAACTCGACCGCAGACTCAAAGGTAACAGGTTTGTTGGCCCTGACCAACATGCGGACCTTCTGGGGAAGTCCTCTAACGTAGCACTTGATCCGTTTCGCCTCGGTGTTCACCATGTCAGGTACCAACCTAGACATGCGGTTGAATTCAGTGGTGTACTCACGATGTGTCATCTTGTCCGCCTTTAGATTCAGAAATTTCATCTCGGCCCTCTCAACCTCAGCATCAGCACAGAACCTTTTCATCACTAACTCCTTAAGGTCATCCCACCTCATGGCCTTAATCTCCTCTCGGGTCTTCCTTTGTTCGACCGTTTCCCACCAGTACATAGCCTCATCTTCAAAAGATTGAGTGGCATAACCGACAGCTTGGTCAGGACGGCACTCGCTAATGCGGATAACCTTATCCATGGCGGTTATCCACTGAAGAGTAGCGATTGCGTCTCCTAAACCAGTCAACTTAGGCGGGTCACAACCTTTGAAGGACTTATAGTTGCAACCGCCTCGGCCCCTCTTCCTATCATCGTCTTTCACAGACTTTACCTCACTCGAGTCATCCCTTTCCCTCTCGTCATACTTTCTATTATTACCACCTGCCCCTTCAACGGTTCGTTCACGGCTTCCAGCAGATCCTTCGGAATTCAGGTTCTTCACAGCAGCAACTACAGCTTGAACAATGGCTGCTTGAACTGCAGGGCTAAGTTGAACTTCTTCGTTGTTGTTCTGGTCTCCTCCAGCGGCGCTCCCTTCATCTTCGGTGTGGGAAGCTTCTTCTACCGAGGGTTGCCGGACAAGACGAGGCCTGCCACGACGTCCAGTGCGACCCCCAGTTCCCACATCTTCTCCAGCTCCAGCCATCAGTATTCTTAAAGGGACAACACAAACATCATCACTCAAGGAACTATCTAGTACAAGGATAGCAAGGCTAACAGGTAATAACAGTGGCCAGCTGTGACTAGCTGATCACGTTGCTTTCCGTGTCCTATTCGCTTCCCTTTATGAGTCTATTTGTGCTGGTTCTACTTAAGCAGTTAGTCAAATCAAACAATCAATTATTCCTATCCCTATCGTTCACGTATCTTTTCTTTCTCATTAACATATATCATTTAATCATACACTTTACCTTTACTGATCTTGCTTGAGCGACACATGGCATTCTTGGACTGGCATCTTCTTTCTTTTCTTACTTAAATCTCATTCTATGTTCGAGTCTAAGCATGTAGGATGCTTAAATCTCTCGAACTTATGCTCTGATACCAACTTGTAAGGCCCCGAACCCGGTAGCCCTACTTTAGCGTCGGATTTACTCATAAACACAGTCCTTCAAATCAGAGTTTATTAAACTTTTCGCGGAATATAAAACATCAATCATTTGTTACAAAACATTAAATCTTTTCTTTGATACCATAACACAAAACTTTATATTCAACACATTTTTTTTACTTCTTTCTTCAGATGCCAGCCGTTCAATCCAAGCCGTGTGTCATCCTCATGCTAACTCTGTAATCAGCTCACCTGCGTGCATACTAAAAGTCAGCTACGCTGAGTGAGTTCTAGTTAATCAAGCAACTTATCATACAACCACTACATGCATCATATACGTATCTGCAGACACGTAGTCCACTATCTAACCTTCTTACATTACCACTTAGCCCTTATTTACGCCTACCACTTTGCAACCTTGCCACTTTAATAACGTATAACGTTATGCCACTTTGCCACTTTAATAACGTATAACGTTATGCCACTTTGCCACTTTAATAACGTATAACGTTATGCCACTTTGCCACTTTAATAACGTATAACGTTATGCCACTTTGCCACTTTAATAACGTATAACGTTATGCCACTTTGCCACTTTAATAACGAAGGCACGTATAGGCTTACCCTACCACGTACTATCGTTATGCCACTAACACTCTTACTAGACTCTTGCCACTTCTAACACGCTCTACCTCTACTTGTCTACAACACGCTTCATATCATTTACATAATAAGCAAGTCACATCAACAATCATACACACATAATAACGATGGCACGTACAGGCTTTCCCTATCACGCGCTCACGTTATGCCACTAACACCCTTACTAGACTCTTGCCACTTCTAACACACTCTACCTCTACCTGCCTATATCACACTTCATATCAGTTCGGTATTTACGTAATAAACATGTTACATCATAACATTCATACACAGTATCAACCACTTGGAATTTACTATTCTTGGCGATACGTGCAATATCCGAAGATCGTTCACGTACCGACAAGCATTATAAAATATATACCTCGTATAACATCTATAACATACACTTACCACTTAAGGTAAGTGTATTCACACTTCACATCGAGTATGCACACAGCCCCCAAAAAAATAACAAGGAAATGGGGCTAGAAACTCACCTGAACACGGTTACGTTCTCCGTTGATCGTAATCCCTTTCTTCAGTTGTGCACAGCTGACTGTATAACAAGTATACATATCAATTTAACTATCACTACTTATAACATCTTTCTAGTCTTAATTACTACCCACAACGAACGGGGGTCCGGAGGAAGCGCCCCTGGCAGCGGGGTCTAGGGGCGGCAGCCCCTAGCGGGGTCCAAGGGGCGGAGCCCCTTGCTGGGGTTAAGCTGCCAGGTCAGCTTGGAAAAATTTTATTTTCGGTAACTGCATTAACACATTTTCCATTAGGTTTTTAATTTATTTTCTAAACGGACTTCACTTCAGGCGAAGTTAAACCTTAGGCGAACTTGGCTTCAGGCGAAGTTAAACCTTAGGCGAACTTGGCTTCAGGCGAAGTTATCCTTAGGCGAACTTGGCCGTAGGCGAAGTTATCCTTAGGCGAACTTGGCCGTAGGCGAAGTTATCCTTAGGCGAACTTGGCTGTAGGCGAAGTTATCCTTAGGCGAAGTTACGCTTGAAGGCGAAGTTACGCTTGAAGGCGAAGTTCATCAGGCGAACTTAATCTTGCAGGCGAAGTTATCGCGCTGCAGATCTGTTTGCCCATAAATCCTTCGTTTCTTAGCCAAATAACTCGATTTTGGTACCCACGGAATCGTATGATCGGCGCCTACAAATCCCAACCATCAAATCGGCCTAAAATCGACGTTTTAGGGGTCCGATTTGGGCAGTTTGGGTTTCGGGTCCGGTTAACCCATCCAATCCTAACTATTTTCAGTAATATTAGCTTTGTTGGATTTGTTCTTACCTTACCAACTCAGATCTATCAACAAAATCTCGGGTCTCGGCTTCGAATCTTGATCGGTTAGAATGTGTGTGTTTTGAGTGTGTGAAGAAATAGATGTAAATGAAGATATTTTTGGGATTTTGGGGGTATTTATATCCCTGAAATCCCATTCTTATTTAACCCATCTCAATTAATCCAAGTCCACAACCCACATCCATTACCCAACACTAGCCCGACCCATACCAACTCATATTCTATTATTTATTTCCTAATAACCCGGGTAAACTTTCTCTCTAATATTAAGTAATATAATTAATATTACTTGGAAATTTCGGGATGTTACAGACATGTGGTGACAGTTCCATGAGTTTTTTCCTATGAGTTCACCTTTTTTAAGTGGTTGGGTTTCTCACAAGCAAAAGTTAAAATTTTCGAGTCAGATCGGGTAGACGACGAATAATTTTTAGAGCCCAAATTAAGTACACATGAGCATGGTCCATTGGTCAATGGTCCAAAGAAGGTGCAGTTTGCATTGCAAAAGAATGCAGTATCTCATGGCAATATTTTGCTAGCCTTCGTTCTATTCATTGGTTAAATTACATTCCCAAAATAGTATAGTCATCTTATGATGTTTCACTAGCAAGATATTGGTCTCATGAACCACAGTAATGTAATTATTATTGTTAAGCGTACAAACTATAAAATGTTTGTGCAGTCGTGCAAGGTCTGATGCTCACAATCTCACATGGACTCAACAACCAGTGGCGAAGCTTGGAAAAGTTTATCGGGGTGGGGGGGGTGGGGGGCTCAAATTTTCGGGCAAAAAAGGGTAATGTATTGTGAAAATCATAAACTCGGGGGGGGGGGGGGCTCAAATTTTCGGCCAAAAACGGGTAATTTACACTGCGTGTACAAATTTTCGGCCGAATATCGGAAAATATACACTACTAAGCGGAAAAAACGGGGGGGGGGGGGGACCTCTGGCCCTAGTGAAGTTGCGCCACTGTCAACAACATACAACTTAATTACTCGGAATTCACGAGATACACGGGTTCAGAATTTGCAAAACTGGATGATAATCTTTGCTTACAAACTAATGATGCCCAGTGGATTCCTGTGAACTTGATATCTGGTCCGCCCCAGATGACAAGACATTTCTTATGAAACATAAATCTCTCCTGGTCCAGTCGATGTGGGATTTGCCTTCAATGTTCCAATCACCTCATGTACTCATCCCTAGTAAGGTTTTCCCATCAAATGGATCCCAAGTGGCTTGGGAGTGTCTTTGATATCATTTATAAGATTCGACCCCTTATACAATTATTCCATCAATAGTGTTTGCTTTGCTCTCAATATAGTCACCTACTTCACACACAGCTAAGCCTACAACACGTTAGACATGCTTAACATTGTTTAAAAACAATCTCTCTCTTACGGCCACGACTTATGTCAAGTTAGCTAATATGCCGGGGTTACAATAAAAATTGCAATTCATTTTTTTAAAATTTTAAATAACAAATCTACTATTATAATAAACAAAAATGTTGGTTGAACCACAAATCCCTTAGTTGGCCTAATATTTTGACAAGTGGCACACTCATGTAATTTCTAATTAAATTAATTATTTAAAATACAATTTTAATTAAGATTTAAAACATTCTTCGTTAGCCTTATCAATCATCACATCAATATTAAACACACATTATACTTACCTGCATAAATTATTTAAATATTATAATTTTAGATATTGTTAATTTTAGTGTATAGTAACCATATAACCGTTTACAATATGTACAAAACTAATGTTGTATTCTTGTTTATGGTTATGGTGGAACTGGTAAAACCTTTTTGTGGAAGACACTTTTTATTTCAATAAGATCCAAAGGAGAAATAGTTTTGAATGTTGCTTCAAGCGACATTGCATCTTTATTATTGTTGGGAGGAAGAACAACACATTCAAGGTTTGGAATTTCTATAAATCTTACTGAGGTTTCATCTTGTGGCATTAAAAAAACATTGATGCTGCCCATTTATTAAAGAAAACAAAGTTATTTATATGGGACGAGGCACCTATGACTCATAAACATGTGTTTGAAGCTTTGGACAGAACCTTGAGAGACCATGTTGGGTCAAAATGGTAACATGGATTGTGAAAGGCCATTTGGTGGAAAAGTTGTCGCTTTTGGTGGTGATTTTAGACAAACTCTTCCTATTGTTCAAGGCGGCACGAGGCAAGACATTGTTAATGCATCTTTGTGTTCATCCTACCTTTGGGGTATTTGCAAACTACTTAAACTAACAAATACATGAGGTTAACCGTTGGAAGTGACAAATCTAAAATACAAGAAACAAAAGAGTTCGCTAATTGGCTTTTGGATCTAGGAGAGGGAAAACTTGGTGGTCAAAATGATGGTGACGCGACTTTTGATATTCCTGACGATCTTCTTATTAAGGATACCAGTGATCCTATTTCACAATAATTAACTTTGTATATCCTTGTATCCTGATAGACTATGGGAATCCAGATTTCTTTAGTGAAAGAGCCTTACTCACCAACAAATGAGGTTGTTGAGGAAGTTAATGATCGTTTGTTGTCCATGTTTCCAGGAGAAGAGAAAGAATACCTTAGCTCTGATAGTATGTGTCCAGATGAAAATGTTCGTGACACGCTTCAAGAAAATATGTACTCTCCTGATGTTTTAAATGGATTAAAAATTTCAGGAATGTCAAATCACAAGTTAGTACTAAAAGTTGGAGTACCGATCATGCTGTTAGGTCTAGCTTTTTAACCAAGCTTATAGCTTTTTTATATAAAATAAGCTTACTTTGATGTTTGGTTTAGCTTTTTAAGCTTAAGCTTATTAGCTTATATAGGCTAATTTGAAGAAACTTGTTTGAAGATGGTTTTTTGGCTTATTTGAAAAAGCTTATTTGTGTAAGGATATAAGCATAAGACAAAAACATAAGCTAGGCCAAACACCCCCTAGAAATGTTTACCAAAAAAATGGCCTATGTAATGGAACAAGACTACAGGTAAAAAGACTTTATAATCGTGTTATTGAAGTTGTCATATCTGGAACCAATATTGGTGACCGCACTTATATTTGAACAAATCTTATACCAACAGATAAAAAAATTCTGTTCAGATTTCAAAGGAGACAAATTTCGGTTGCTGTTTGTTTGCAATGACAATCAATAAAAGCCAAAGCCAAAGCCAATCACTTTCTAGGGTTGGTTTATTTTTTAGACAACCATTTTTCGCTAATGGCCAGTTATATGTTGCGTGTCCAGAGTTAAAACAAGAGGACTCAGAGTACTCATTTTTTATGAAGATTGTCAAGTTTAAAAAAAAGACTACGAACGTTGTATATAAAAAGATTTTTAGAGAGTTTTGTCATGTAATTCTATTTGTCTTCAATGTAATTTATTCGATGTTTTAAGTGCATCTTGAGATTCATTAACTTTTTTATAATATAATTTATCCAACCCATGTATCACACGGGTACCTAATCTTGTAAAATATATATTCATTCATGTACGGTATGGGTTAAATGACAAAAAAAAAAAGGCACACGTGGAGCTAGTGGGACCCATGGGTGGTTCCAAAACAAAGAACATGATGATCGTGATGATCATGAGAGAGCGCGTGTGCATGTAGGGGCGCGTGCGGTAGTTGCTTTGCTTCACACTCTTTTGGTCTTCAGTCAACGACTCAAAAGCCGATTTTTCTCCACGAGGAGGAGGAGATATGCTTGCTTGCTATAAAGATTTCAAGAAAACCATGTTACCAAAAAACACTTTTCAACCGGTTCCTAATATTATATTCTAACTAAAATAACCTTAAAAAATAAGTTTCTTCTTTTTTGCTTTAAACAAAGTATTATAGTACATGTCTTGGGTTAGTACATGGTATGTTTGTGTATGTGGTAAAATGGATTTACAATTCATTGTGAATTACGACAAATTATCATGTGTTTGTGTGGACCCACGTATCACTACAAAGTAATAAAAATATACGGGGAAATGGAGGTTTTCCCAACACACTAGAATTGAGTGTGATGCTAGTATTTATTGTTACACTCGTATAGTTTATATAGTAAAACTTTAATGGATGTGTAAACATAGGTTCATATGTAATTAAAGTTGTAGGAAATTTCGACACATTATTTCTTGTTGGTTAAAAAACCATATGCTAAAGCAATAACCTCCCCCCCTCCTCCCGGTAGTCGTTAACAAACACCCTTAGTATACGAAAGCCATCATGTCCATCTTCAAGATTTCAAGAGCTTAAGCGAGTGCCAAAAAACAAACTTTCATATATATTTTCTTTTAAAGTCAACGATAACTATAATAATATTAATAAACAAAACAAAGTTACCATAACAATAAATTAAAATGGAACAACACAAAGATAAACAATGAAAACAACAAAGTTACACGACCTTTAATTCCCACTGTAGGCTAGACCGAATTGAAATACTCAGTTACTCCTTAGCTAGTCCATTAACATGTTTGTCAATGTTTAATGTGTTATTTGCGTAATGGGCTACTCAATTTTCTTTTAAAACAATGCTTATATTATTAAAAAGATTACAAGGTTTAAAACTCAGTAACAAGTTGAGAAATAAGACCACCCAAAACAAGAAAAGCTAAAGCAAAACACTATTAGACCATACCATCCATGTTAAAACGAATCATAACCTCCATTCCATCGTAGACCTCTTCGACCGTATCGAAAGTCACAAATGTAACAACTCGGATTTTTCATTTAATATTTTGTATCCATTGTCCGGCCCGTTTTTATGTTCAAGAAATTTTATCAATAAATATCATGTTGATCAAATTATTATCATTTTATTGTTATTTGTTTATTATATTTATTTGATAGCGAAAGGTTCAAATAAGAAGTTTAATTTTTCTAAGAAGGCTAGGAAGATGGGTATTTTAGTCTACTACCTTAATATTGAAAACTCACTTAATTTAATTTCAAAAACTCAATTATTCTAAAAATCCACTTAAATTTTCACTCATCTTCTACAACCACCGCCACCCCCACCCGCCACCCACCTTACCGGAAAAAACTTCGGAAATTTCGCAGGAAAATTCGTCGGAAAGTCACCAATAAACAATCCCCGGAAAATTTCACCAGAAAAATCACCGAAAAATTTACCGAAAATTCGCCGAAAAAACAATTACCGGAAATGATCAACCGAAAATGGCCACCGGAAAAAACACAATGGAAAACACTATTAAAAACACAATGAAAAAAAACATAATTTGTAAACACAATGGAAAAAACACTATGAAAATAAAAATACAATGACAAAAAAAAACGATGAAAAACACAATTAAATAACACAATGTAAAAAACACAATGCAAAAAATACTATAAAAAAATAAAACACAATTTTGGTAAAACACAATTTGTAAAACCCACGAATTTATTTTTATGTAGTAATATTGTACTCATATAAAGGATAAAAAAACACCCGTTATTAAGGTGAAATTGTTTTGAACAAAAATATCGTATAAAAAGGTTATGGACGTTTTAAAATGATGGGGGAATTTGACATGTGCCTTGCATGTGGATAGAGAAAGTCAACAAATGTGTTATCCCTATTATGTCCTTACCCTTATTTTACACTTGATTTTCTATCTAATTTAATCTCAACCATTGAAGTCTAAAATGAATGGATAAGATTATTTCTCATCCTTCATACAAACACTAATCTTCTTATTATAACTCAACTCTCATTTAATATATCATAATAACTTTGACCTATATACATTTTTAACCCTAAATAATACTTTAACCAATTTTTGTTTTCATCTCTATTCTTGAGGGACCAAACTGGGAAATCTGCTATAATACCATGATCCAGATTATGGCTTGTATCATAATTCTCGTAATAAACTTGGAAATTGATCTATGCAATCTTTGTAATACCTTATCTTATTATACGAATCCCACCGAGGATGTGAATTAAGAAATCATAATCTCGTTGATACGAATTGCATATTATAACGAACTGGTCTTAACTCAATTGGTATTATACCACTTGACATCGATCGTATTGCAATTAAAACGTGTATACATATTCATATATACCCCACGACCAAAAACCCTACCTTTAATTACGTTATAACAGCCTCCAAGTACCTGAATAGACCCTAGTTTGTGGCATCTGCTTATCGAGCAATTAAACCTCATTGCTTGATCGTCTAAGGTAATTATAAACATGTATTGAATTTGTCATTTGCCCAGCCAAGTTAACCCCATGATCAATCGGCGAAACATTCAAACGATTTGGCCGATTAATTTCATTAGAGTTCATATGAATTTGGGATGTAATCTGTTTTGTTTATAAATTAACGTTATCGTGTTTAAAACAAGTGACAACCAACCCAGTTGGCTTGTGTGTGGGCGTTCAAGACTTTGAGTGGCTGGAGGTGCGGGTTCGAGCCACCCCAGCCTGTTTTGCATTTTTTATTACTTACTTATTGTTAATAAATCAAGTTAATATCATATTAAATTTATTTTATCATTTAAACAATATCATAAAAATTATAATATAATAAGTAATTAGTATTTTTACAAAACCGACAGTTAACTAGTCACTTTTTAAACGTTGGTTAAAACCATGTGTGTGTGTGTGTGTTATAAATTGGTAAAGGTTTTTAATAATAAAGATTTTAATAATGTTTTAATATAAAATACATAATTAAAATATATAAATATATCTTAATATTTTACATGTTAAAATAATTATTGGTCAAGTATTTTCTAAACAAATGTATTTTTATATATAAATATTTATATATTTTATAACTTTAATAGTTATAAGTATTTTATAAACGGTTGTGTTTTATATAAAATTAGTATTTGCAATATTAAGTTATAAGTAATCATTATTTATAATAAACTTTAAATAAAGTACTTTAAACTTTCAAATACCAATCGATCTCAAATCATTATTATTATATATATATTCATTTATTAATCCGTAGTTATATTTCCGTCATTACATTACTTAGGGTTTTCCCGTTGATATATCTCAACAAGTGTGACATTTGTTTAATATCTTCTTATTGCACTCATTCCTTCGCTTATTGATAAAATGAGTGATCACTTCCCTCAATTCACTTGTTTTTCAACGTTTTGGGGACATATGCGTATTTATATTTTTTACATACTATTAGTATTCTTATTATCAACTGTTAACATTGTGTCCTATCAGTTAATTGCCTAAATTGCTATTTGTTTAACTTGTGTTATTTGAACACATTCGGAGAGGTCCATCATATTCACATGTTAGTATGATCATATGACCGTCGTAGTAGGCAAAGCCCACTTCGCATGGCGATGGTTTTACCCACACATATTTATTTGCTCATTTGATTAATTGTATACCACATTAAGGACCGTTTGCTCATTTTCTCATATTATATTATATTAAATTAACTGGTATTTTACTCACTCAACCTTGTATTGACAATATATATCTATTTTATATGCATATGTAAGTTTTAGATTGAACTGATTGCAAAGTTTGAAAGAGATTTAAATGATGCATTAAGTTTGAAGAAACTTATCAAGACTTGAATTTATTTGTTTTTGTTTTGTGATTGTATACTTTGTCATTTGAGATTGTCTTGGATTATTTGAATATTTAATTTATTTGAATAGATATTGCCACATTTTAAATTATTGCATTATAGTACCTTGAGAGCTATGAACAATTAGTTCGCGCTCTGGCATTTCCGTCTTAAGTTGGGGTGTGACAACAAGAAAACCGACTTTTATATCACCCTAATTTTTCTGAAACAAAATAGCTGATGTATATAAAATTATACATCTTTAGTATTAAATAATCTCTAAAAACTGTAATTTCTATCAAAATAATATAGTACAAATAACTACTTATCATGTTAAAATATATTTTCAGGTATATCCAAGCCTCAAATGAAGAAACGAATGGAATGCCAAAGAAGAATTAAAGAAAACCCATTTATCATCTAATTTCTAAGAAGAAGTGTGACACCCGGTAAATTCCCAATCCCTTAAACCAAGTAATCAACCTAAATATTAGGTAATTATGTTATATGCACCTTGCGCGAGCGCGCCATGTTAGAATCAGCGCGTGCATTTGTTATGTGCGCCCTGCGCGAGCGCGCCATGTTAGTCAGCGCGGGCATATTATGTGCGCCCTACGCGAGCGCGCCATGTTAAGAACCAGCGTGGGCATATGTTATATGCGCCATGCGCGAATGTTTTGGCTTTATGTTTTCATGTAACTTAACGTTATGTTGTCTAATGGGTTGGCCATCCCGCATGATGCTAAGGCGGGTGCATCCTAAATCGTTTATGCGCGTGCGGAAGGGAACTAACCTCCCCGCATGGCGGGAACATTGAGAGCTAGTTTGTCTGAAGCTCCAAGATGGAATTGACTTCAACATGACTGATCACTATGTTGAAATACCAAGACCACCTGGAGAATCTACAAATGAAACTCAATGTCCCTAACTGCGAGAAGGTTACGCACCTACCCGCAGCAAAGAAATGTCCTTCACGCAGAAAGCTATGCGCACAAAGTGATACGCACGGAACACTTAGTCTATTCTCCAGACGTAAGGAGATTACTCCCGCCCAAAAGGAAACAGTAGCGTGTTTCAGAGATTTTCCACTTTTTACTGTACACTAACAAAAGTATCTGAAAAAGCACACTGTAACACGAAAAGTCAACTGTCAGCCACCCTATTCTCACCAACCCCAGACCTGCATGTCCTGACCAAATCAAATCAAAATCTTTTATCCACTACTCCACTCTTAAATAAATAATAATAATTTCCATACTTTATCATCATTACACCTAGATATGAAAAGATTACAATCCCCTAAAGCAAGGGATTGTGTTCCCTTGAGTTTGACTATAAATATGTAACCTAAGTTATCACCCAAACACACTTCAAACTTCTCTCTTAAGAACTGCAAACTTGCACTAATCATCTCCCAAGCATCCGATCCTGTAACTAGGTAAGCCGAGAAAATAACCTTGAGATCTACCTTCCAAATTTCTTGATCTTAATATATATACTTTCTTGTTATTTAATCGTATTCTAGACCTTCAATTCCGAGGCCAACACCAAGAAAACCCGAATCTCGATTAATCCCTTAACAAGAACCACAGGTGAGTCTCACAGCCCCTATTTTCACTGTTTTCACTGTTTTTAAACTGTTTTCGGGCGAGGGACACGTACTTAAATAATGTTTTATCATGGTATACTTACAAGCTATGCAAACGATTATGTGTTTAAATTATATTCATAATGAGCAATGCGAACGGTTATCTAAGGTTTTCGATGTATGTGCGCTAGAACTCGAGTAAGTGATCACTTTACCATTGGAACTCTAAGGGTAGGGACTGCTGGTTTGATCCACCCACTCGTAGGGGTCGCACCTCTTTGCATGGACGAGTGCCTAGTATGGTCATGGGGCAGTACTATGGGTTTGAGCCCGCTCGTAGGGGTCGCACCTCTTTGCATGGACGAGCGCCTTGTTTTCCGGCACAACGTCCGCGCGTAACCCGCGGGACGGAATTATTGATTAGCTCGTAGTGGCAGCGCCACTTTGCATGGACGAGCACATTTTCCTGAAACGTTCGCAGCGTAACCCGCGGGACGGAATTATTGATTAGCTCGTAGTGGCAGCGCCACTTTGCATGGACGAGCACATTTTCCTGAAACGTTCGCGCGTAACCCGCGGGACGGTATTACTTATTTTAGCTCGTAGTGGCAGCGCCACTTTGCATAGACGAGCACAGTTCCCAGAAATGTTCGCGCGTAACCCGCGGAACGATTTTATCAGAATATGTTGATAGGACTATGTTTTACCAAGCATGTGTTTTAATGATGCTATCAGAATTATGTTTCAGAATGATTTGTATCAAGGATTATGATGCAATACGATTTATCAAGTTACTAAAACTTGTGAACTCACTCAGTTTATACTGATTCAAAATGTTTTTACGTGTCTTTCAGGAGATAACTAGGTAGCGCATGGAGTCACACTTAGA